>NC_081153.1:530000-547500 GCF_958295425.1 Solea solea | reverse complement strand
CTCGAGTTTCACGATATAGTCATTTTCTACATCATACAGACAACAATATATATGGACGATATATGGAGTATATTCGATATATCGCCGACTACACACGTCAGCCTACTGACTACACACACGCCAGCCTACTGACTACACACACACACACACACACACCAGCCTACTTAATACACACACACGCCAGCCTACTGACTTCACACACGTCTGTTCTTCTAATCTGTACTAAACTACTAAACTTCTACTAAAACTACTAAACTTCTAAGCTACTAAACTTCTATTAAAACTACTAAACTGCTACATTTCTACTAAAACTACAAACCTTCTACAAAACGACTTAACTTCTACTAAAACACTTAACTTCTACTAAACTTCTAAAACGACTAATCTTCTACTTAAACGACTAAATTTCTACGTAACGACTAAATTTCTACTAAAACTACAAACCTTCTACTAAACTATTAAACTGCTACTTAAACGACTACATTTCTACTAAACGACAAAACTTCTACTAAAACGACAAAACTTCTACTTAAACTACTAAACTTCAACCTAAACTAGTAAACTTCAACTTAAACTAGTAAACTTCAACTTAAACTAGTAAACTTCAACTTAAACCACTAAACTTCTACTTAAACTTCCACTTAAACTAGTAAACTTCTACTAAACGACTAAACTATTAACACTAGGAATAAAAGACCATGTCCTGGGTTTTTTTAGAATGGACAGGAAGTAAAGGAGTTGCTTCATACTTGGTCACTGATGATCCAATCAATTTAATTACAGATCATTTGTCAAATCAATAGTTTGTTCAGTGTGTATTTGAATCAGCTGACCTGATCATCCAGGACACATGTTACTGTCAGGTGTGATCAGAGGTCAGTACCAGGTCATGTCAGAACATGGACCAGAGTTCTTCTTACCCGGACCAGCAGCTCCACGATCACCGTGTGTCCCTCGGCGGCGGCCATGTGTAACGGTGTCCTGTCCACTTTGGTGCGAGCGTCCCTGCTGACGCCGGCTCTCAGCAGGACGTCAGCCGTGGAGTAATGTCCGTGCTGAGCAGCCAGGTGGAGCGGCGATGTCCCCAACTGTACAGACACACACACACACACACACACAGTGACGCCATGTTTATTGTTCTAAATTAAAATGTCAGTTAATATAAAAGAGTAACTCTCTGTTCACAAAGTCTCCAGACTCTCATTAATGGATTAATAAAATGTTACCAAATTAACTAAAACTATTTTAATTATTGATGTATTCAAGAGGTCAGTTTTACCCAGTCAGTGGTGAATGGAGCTCCGTTGGCCATCAGGTTTCTGACCTCATCGTCCTGACCTTTACGAGCAGCCTCCAACAGACGCTTCCCCAGATCCACCAACGACATCTGCAGCAGACATTTACACAAAAGTTCACTCATCATCATAAATCATTATATTCCTCTGGTTTGTTCTGAGAATTTTATCAGTGGCATTATTAAAAATATTAACTATTATGATGTTATCTAATTTTAAAAAAAACAACAACCAGAAACAAAAACGGAGCAACTCAAATTCAAACAGTTAAAAGAGAAATCTTTAAAAGTGATCGCGTGACCACGACGAGGTGTCAGAATCACGCTACAAAAGTTAGCCCGCTGCTGTGTCCGATAATTGAAGCATGTCGCTGCTCCGCGCTGGTGATTGTGAAACCGCAGCGGAGGACGAGGTTTTTCGAGCGGAGCCATTTTAGGCGCCTTCACGGTCAGAAAGACTCCGCCATGTGCCGCATCCCTGCGTCGCCTCTGCCCGTTAAACACCGACATATGCCCCGCCACAACACCGCGTACACACCGACAGGAAACCGTTTGATAACAAGTTGTTGGTTTTCCGGAGGAAGTCGAACAGAAATTTCCTATTTTACCCTCGAAGAAAAAAAAAACTACTTCCACATCCGGTTAAAGTGTTTTCTTGAGCCGCAGCGGAGTCGCTGCTCTGCCCGGCTGCTGTCGCCACTCCTGCCGCTGAATCTGTCCCTGTTCACTGACTCAGCTTCACCCGAAAAACACCGGTAAAACACCAGTAAAGCTCGGGGAAAGACGCGGCTCCGGTACTCACCGTGTCCGGGTGTGTGAGGAGGAGCCGTCACAGCTAATGTTAGCACGCTAGCCGGTTAGCCAGACGAGTCCCCAGGTGAGCGTAGCTTTTTGTGCGGAAATCCTCGCGGTTAATTAAAACAGCGCAGTCGAGTGCGCACTTTAATCCGCGCTGAGTAAAAGCACGGATATTTGCGCCGAGGATGCTCGTCGTTTTCTCCCGGGCTTGTTTTATGGACCAAGTTACCAAGACGAGGCCGCTGTCGCCCGGAAGTTAGGAGTATGGCCTTCAAATTAAAATTTCACACGTTTCTAGATAGATTTATAAAGGACTTTCACATTTACTGTTATCCGGATATAAAGTCGTTCATACTGGTTTAAAATAGACTTGACTTATGTTAAACATTATTTGTCTTTTCCATAAATTGAAGGATTATTATAGTGGTTACACAATAATGTAGACATTGTTACAAACCTATTTATTGTTAATGTATATGGAGTTTTTTCATGAAAGCTTGTGTGTGAAGTTGTGATAACTGATCAACTTTAATTTTAAATATTTTACAAATGTATGAAATCAATCAACCCTAGAAGATTTTTCTCCAAAATAGAGACATTTAAATGTAATATTTATTGCCATTAGACATCTAAGTTAGTGTCAGATCAGAGAGACTACTTCTATAGGCACGACACGATTCTTTGCTGCTTTTAAATGGACCTGTGTTAATGGTTCTTTTTGAAATCGGTATTTTATGTTGAAGGTCCTGACAGGAAGTGTGGTCGTCAGCACGTTACACTGACGCTGCTGTTTAGCAGCTAGTTGTGCTCGCCATTAGCTTATGTGCATGCAGGCTGTTAGCAGGTGAAACTGAACAAACTTTTACCTTCTCCCGCAGATTCCGTCACTTTATGTCTCCCTTACGTCACCGAGACTCTGTCACGTGCTCACCTGCGGGAAACGAGCGTAAAACTGCGAATTTCTGTGTTTTTCCTGTTACAAAGATGGCGGCTCCGCGACACCGGAGGTGGAAGCCAGAGTGCGCGTTAACCTCCCAGTGGGCAGGGCCTGAGAGCGCGCGCACACAAACTGACCAGAGTTCTGTTCAAACTGCTGAGTGACGCTGCGGTTTTGTTTTCAAACTCATTTAAATTACTTAAAAAAAAAATAATCACGTTTTCGTAATGATATTCTCATGTTTGACTTAATGTTTTTATATATAAATAATAATAATAAGAATAATGTTGAAGTGTTACTTTCTTGCCTGCTGACACGCTCACAGACACCAGAAGGGGGCACTGTTCATTACCACATGTAGTCACTTCAGAGGTCAAAGTGTTTTCTGATGAATAAATGTTTTATTGTTGTTGACAAACAGCAGCATGAGACACACACGTGAAAATAAATGTCTACTTTTCTAATAATAAATAAATCATTTGACATGACACATTATAAACATTTTTCTAAATAACTTAATCATTTGATCATAAATAAATACATTCATAAAATATGTGAGTGATGAGTTACACATCCATTATTTCTCATTTAAAGTTTAGTTTCAGCTGAAATGATGTGGGTTTTATAATAATGAGTGTGTCTGGTGTTAAATCTGACCCAGGACCAGTCTCTGTACCTGTGGAGGGCTTTTATTTTAATTTTATGATGTTTGGTAAAATGTCTCCAGAGAAAAGCAGCAGAGCCTGCTCCGGGATCAGGGGTCAGGTCTCAGAGCAGCAGGTTGAGGTCGGCCAGCAGAGTGTCTACATCCGCGATGGGAGCTCTCCAGTAGTTGAAGGAGGAAAACTGCAGCAGCGCAGTCTGAAGAAGAACAACACATGTGGTTATACTTCAGAGAACAGCAACTGCTCCTCTGCTGCCTCGTGTGATCACCTTGTGTCACTGAGGTCGTTCTGAATGTTGGATTACAAACAGTGAAGTGACAAAAGAAGACATTTGAACTCAGTGATGGAGGCTGCAGTGGATCAACAACTCCTGAAAATCACTGCTGTGAGCTTTGGTGTGGGAGAGTGAGTCTGTGTGTGTTGTTTACAAAAGTCTGTCTCACAGTGAGGTAAAGACGTGATCACGTGACGTAGAGAACTGAACCGACGTAGATTTGATTACATACGTTTTTAGTGAAAGTGACTAAATCTGTCGTGTTTCCACTGATATATCACGCTAATGTTTAAGACTGTCATACACTGACCCTCACCCTGAAAAACATGCAAACACAGCCAGTCACAGCTCCACCGACTGGCAGGAGGACAAAGTGTTTGAAGGAAACTGTTCAGTTCAGGCCACACTGTGGTGTAGTGGATAGCACACTTGTCTTTGCAGCAAGAAGACCCGGGTTCCAGCCCCGTTCTGCATGGAGGTCACATGTTCTCCTCGTGTGTGCATGGGTTTTCTCCGGGTTCCTCCCACAGTCCAAAAACAAGCAATATGGGGATTAGGTCAGCTGGTCACTCTAAACTGACCACAGTTGTGAATGTGTCTCTGTGTTTATGTGGCTCTGTGATGGACACTCCAGGGTGTGACCCCACCTATCAGGGTGTGACCCTATGTCAGCTGAGATTGGCACAGCCCCCTGCGACGCTACTGTGGAGGATAAAGTGGTAGATGATGGATGAAGAGCTCCAGTCCTCGTCTCTAATCATGACATTGACAATAATCAGTTTTGTCGGCCTGAATTCCTCCATGTTTGTTTGTTTTCTTCTGCTGAGAAAATATAGCAGGTGGCCAAGAGGAAAGGAAATGGGCTTGTAACCAAAGGGTTGCAGGTTAAAATCCCAGGATGGGTCAAGTGCTAGGGTGTCCCTGAGCACATAATCCCCATGGCTGTGTGTGTGTGTAATGATGATACTGACTGACTTCTCATGTTTTCAGTTTGAGTGGGAGGTAAACAGTGGAGTGGAGAGTCTGACTCTGATCCCGCTGAACGTAAACAGTCACATGATCTGAGTGAGTGGCATGTTTTAATCTAACATGTCTCACATGTTTCTCGCGTAAACTGGTGCGTCTGTCAATACTGTCCCTCTGTCTGTGGCTCTGAGCTCATTGGTTCTTATCGATCACATGACCTTGGTTTTATTAGATTAAAAACAGAAACTAACAAACTCTCACCTCGTCATCACGACTCCTCAGTTTGGATGCTTTGCCTTTTCCTGCGCTGCCATTGGTCGACTGACGGATGGCCACATCCAGCTCCTCCAGCTCGGACAGGTCGAGGGCCGGGATTGGCTGCCTCCAGAACAGGAAGGATTCGTATTGGCTGTTTGACTTTTCCATCATCTTCTGACCTGAAACATGAAATCAAACATAATCCTTCAATCATTCATGTCACCACATTAACACTGTAACAATGTAACATCAACCACAATCTACGTGTGTAAACTTTCACAAAATACAGATATTCCTGTAAAATATGGTGATGCTTAAACAGAGAAGCCTGATCAGTGGTACAGGGGGTTGTCTCAGGCAGAGGTTTGATCCCTGGCTCCACTTGTCAACATGCCGATGTGTCTCCTGACGCTGTCACTGATGACTGAGCATTTACACTCATGGATGGAACAGAACCACAACAACACAATGTGACCCGGAAACAACCAGAACACAGAGCCACAAGCAAACGACACCCACACAAAACCAACAAACAAGCCACACCCACACAGAACCAACTACCAGGCCACACCCACACAGAACCAACAACCAAGCCACACCTACACAGAACCAACAACCAGGCCACACCCACACAGAGCCAACAACCAAGTCACACCCACATAGAACCAACAACCAGGCCACACCCACATAGAACCAACAACCAGGCCACACCCACACAGTGCCAACAGATCCACGAGCAAGCCACATGATTGTCACCAAAATTCACCATCAAATAAGTGAGGGATTTTTATCATAACATTATTAATGTTACAGTTTCCTATCATTCGCTCATTCAATCATGATATTCATTCACTCACTCATTCATGTTTCTCGTTCACTCACTCATTCATGTAAGTCACGTTTAGGAAGAATAATAAAAACATTGAGTTATAAATGCTGTGTACAGCCTGACGATGACGTCATGATGATGATGACGTCAGTAACTGAATCTGCCCTCAAATAAACCTGGTTATTGATGAGGTGACGTCATCATGAACAGATTGATCAGGTTGTTTCAGGCGTTGTCTCGAGACTCAGTGTTTTCAACACACGTTCATTTACGTTCGATTAACGTTGTTTACACGCCCACGCACGAACGCACGCACGCACCCACACACACATACACAGGTCAGAAGTGTTTATTTTTATTTTTTAAATACCTGTTTGTTCTGGTTCTTTGTTCAGTGACGGCTCTGCTGCTGCTGCTGGTGCTGCTGCTGATGCTCTGTCTGCGCATGCGTCAACACACAACAGACACAGAGACGAGGCCGGCTCTACGCAGGGGCAAGAGGGGGCAGAGCCCCCTTAAATAAATGTCTTGCCCCCTCAAATCGAAATTTTGGAAGTTGAGAAAGCACATTTTAATATACTCACACAATTAATATACATTACAAGTTGACAAAATAATCTGCAGTAGCGGAAAAATCCGCCGAAAAAGGGACACACACGATACAGTGTCGGCTTTCCTCTCATCTCTCTGTCCCTCCGCTGTGCTTGTATTGACAGGCTGCGCAGCACACACACACACACACACACACACGCACACACACACACGCCACAGTATGAAATGAGCCAAGACGTAGCCTGACAGTTTGTGCCACGGAGTGGGTTAGACTTTGAAGGAGCAACGTTCCAAGCACAGAGATGAGTGCCCATGTCCACTGCATGTGACAAACTGAAGACAGGTGACCTGTGTCTGACGGACCCCTACGTAAAGCCCCGCCCCAGGCTGTAGTTGTGTACTGTTTTTTTTTTATAATCACAGCGGTTTTTATTGACTTTAGTGTGTGAAGTCCTATTTTAGGTTAAAATTTATTTGAGAATTAGGCCATCCACTTAAGATAAATGTTATGTTGTTGGTTGATAAAATCTGGATGAAGGATGTTTTATTTTATTCATTTATTTTATTTTTATTTTTCAGTTTCCCCCCCTGAGGGATTGCCACCTTATTGTGGTCAGGGGGTTTGTGTGCCTCAGTGACCTTAAGAGCTATACCAGCAGGAGCTTAGTCTTCAGGTGGGACACCCAAGTTGGACAGGTCTGAAGGTAGAGGCCTGACAAAGTGCAATCCACTTCTCCAGGTTGGGGTTGGACACATAGACCCCTTTCAATGAAGAAAGCATTGTTACCATAAGCACAGAATAAAAAGTGCTGGAGCATGATGTGTACACATGATGCCCCCTTCACATTTCTGACTGACCCCTCATACTGTATATGCCTGCCTAGAACCGGCCCTGCACAGAGAGAGAGACTTCCTGTAAGAAGTTTCAAAATAAAAAGCCTAAGCAGTTTTTAGCAGGTTTTGAAGTTCCCATGATGTAGTGGGTATGTGTCACTGTGTTATTGATTGATTGATTGATCAGAATCAGCTAATCAGCAATAAAGTTGATTCTGATATATACACAAACACATACACTTACACATACACATATACACAAACACATATACACTTACACATACACATATACACATACACATATACACTTACACATATACACAAACACATACACATATACAATTACACATATACACAAACACATATACACTTACACATACACATATACACAAACATATATACACTTACACATATACACTTACACATACACATATACACAAACACATATACACTTACACATACACATATACACATACACATATACACTTACACATATACACAAACACATATACACTTACACATACACATACACATATACACAAACACATATACACTTACACATACACATATACACTTACACATATACACAAACACATATACACTTACACATACACATATACACATACACATATACACTTACACATATACACAAACACATATACACATACACATACACATATACACTTACACATACACATATACACATACACATATACACTTACACATATACACAAACACATATACACTTACACATACACATATACACAAACATATATACAAACACATACACATATACACAAACACATCACTTCTTCAGCACATTACTAAACAACAGGTCATCACCTTCCACCTGACACAGGACATCCTGGTAGCACCACAGGTTTTTAAAAGAGGTGAAGTCTCCTGACAATTAAAATAATTGTCCTCTTCTTTCTGCTCACATACACTGCCATCTTGGCCTGACCCAGCACAAAGTTCAGGAGCTGGCTCTTCTCCTTCTGTTGGCGAGTGTATTCAAAACCACAGATAAAAACCTCTTTAGTAAAAACCGCAGTAAAAGCTGTAAAAACACTCTGCAGAAACAGAAACAGTGCAGACAAACGATGACACCCAGTGAAACAGTGAAACGCCGTCTCCCTCTCATCTGTCCCCCACCTCAGCATTCACCAAAGAAATAAAAGCGTTCACAGCAACAGTCCCGTGGAGGATCCTCCACTGTAATAGTATGAAGTAGCGTCCTCCAGCCGGGGCCCAGCCAACTCCACCACCTGGTCCAGAGTAGTGGCCCCTGCAGCCTGGAGCAGGGAAAAGAAGGAGGGGCCAGCCCAGTCTGGACAGTCCAGGACCGTCCCATGGAGAACCGGCTCCTGCAGTAGCCAGTGCACCATCATCACAGCCTCGCTTCTTCCCCAGTTGACCTTGGCAGAAGATATAAAATCAAATAAATGAACAGTGTCAATTAAAACATCAATATCTTTTTGTGAGTTCACAAACACAATGAGATCATCAGCATAGGCAGACATTTTAAAAGACACCAGACAACTGGGGAGGGACACACCTGTCAGTTTGTGCCGTAGCTGATGCAGCAGAGGCTCGATGGCTAAGGAGTATAACATGCCAGAGAGAGAGCAGCCCTGCCTCACCCCCCTCTCGATGTTAAAGGGAGCACTCAGCCCGCCATTCATTTTCAGCACACTCTCAACGCCGCTGTAGAGAGCCCTGATCTTGGCAATGAACTCAGGGTTGAAGCCAAACCCGGCTAAAGTCCTCCAAATGTACTGGTGTTCAACCCAGTCAAACGCCTTTTCCTGGTCTATTGAAATCAGACAAGTATCACAGCCCAATTCAATGGAAACCGATAGAGCATCATGAATTAAAGTGACATTGACATGTATGAGCCTGCTGGGAACACAATAGGTCTGGTCAGGGTGGACGATGGATACCATCACCTCTCTTAATCTGAGGGCCAGAGCTTTGGAAAGGATTTTATAATCTGTGCACAGCAGCGACACAGGCCTCCAGTTCTTAATCAGCTGCAGGTCTCCCTTCTTAGGTATCAGGGTGATGACGGCCCTCCTGCAACTCAGAGGGAGCTGTCCTCTCTGAAGACTGTCTGACACCACCTCAAGCAGGTCACCACCTATGATGGGCCAGAAAGACTTGTTGAAGTCAACAGGAAGACATCAATACCTGGTGCTTCGCCACTCTGCAAAGACATCATTGCTTCGGAGCTCCTGCAGTGTTAAAACGGCCCCCAGCTCCGAGTTTGCTTTAGAGTTTACTCGAGGGAGACCTGCAAGGAAGCTGCTGTGCACATCTGGATTATCTGACCAAAGTGGTTTCTATAGAAACCGACAGAAAACTTTTGCGTCCAGGTGACGTCCCCGTGTTCAGGTAGGTCCACGTGTTCAGGTAAGGTCCACGTGTCCAGGTAAGGTCCCCGTGTTCAGGTAAGGTCCCCGTGTTCAGGTAAGGTCCACGTGTTCAGGTAAGGTCCACGTGTCCAGGTAAGGTCCCCGTGTTCAGGTAAGGTCCACGTGTTCAGGTAAGGTCCACGTGTCCAGGTAAGGTCCACGTGTTCAGGTAAGGTCCACGTGTCCAGGTAAGGTCCCCGTGTTCAGGTAAGATCCACATGTCCAGGTAACATTTCTAACTGCCCCTCTTGTGACCACAAGGGACACACACATTGTGACTGCTCTGCGTCATTGTTTTCAGTTAGTTCAGTTGTTTTCACTTGTCAACTACGAGGGCGGGGCTAATCTGTCTGAAGACTCCACCTACCAGCTGCTGAGTCCAGGCAGCAGAGAGGAGGAGCCAACTGACATCATACAGTGACATCTTCATGTTCGTTAGGTTAGTCAGAGAGAAGCTCTGCCTCCTGAACTGACACTGAGCTGGTTCTACAGGAGAGGAGGAGCCTGGCTACATGTGTCCACTGGGTGGCAGCAGTGTCTCACTGACCTGCAGTGTTTAAGTGTTTGTGTAGTTCTCATGTTTTTATCGATATTTTTGACAAAATGGAAAAAAAACTGTATTTACTTTTTCAATCATTAGAATTTAACTGACTTTAATCAAGTTTTCAGTCAAATCAATAGAGACACCTCATGCTGATGACGTGCGTGTGTGTGTCTGAGTGTGAGTGTGTGTGTCTCTGGGTGTGTGTGTGTGTGTGTGTGTGTCTCAGGGTGTGTGTGTGTGTGTCTCAGGGTGCGTGTGTGTGTGTGTCTGGGTGTGAGTGTGTGTGTCTCTGGGTGTGTGTGTGTGTGTGTGTCTCAGGGTGCGTGTGTGTGTTCGTGTGTCTCAGGGTGCGTGTGTGTGTGTCTCTCTCTGGGTGCGTGTGTGTGTGTGTGTCTGGGTGTGAGTGTGTGTGTCTCAGGGTGCGAGTCTGGGTGTGAGTGTATGTGTGTGTGTGTGTGTGTCTGGGTGTGAGTGTGTGTGTCT
Organism: Solea solea; assembly: GCF_958295425.1. Taxonomy (NCBI): domain Eukaryota; kingdom Metazoa; phylum Chordata; class Actinopteri; order Pleuronectiformes; family Soleidae; genus Solea; species Solea solea. The sequence continues at coordinate 536,652 of NC_081153.1, read as the reverse complement.
CTGGGTGTGAGTGTATGTGTGTGTGTGTGTGTGTGTCTGGGTGTGTCTGTTAAAGGTGCAGGTAACGTTAGTGGTCGCTCTCACTGAAACTCTTGAACCTTCCTCATGGATCCTCTGACGCTGCTGCTGCTGATGATGATCACTGTGATCGGTAATAAATCATTTATATTGTTGCTAAACATGGTTATAATGTTGTATAATGTTTAGATTTATACAACTATGTTTTAATGAAGCTATTCTAATGTTTGAATGTGTGTATTTGAGCTCTAGCTTCAGGTTAAACTCGACTGTAAACTCACATATTTTCTCTGAAACTGACTTTTGAGTGTATATATGTATATATGTATACATATATGTAAAAATATACATGTATGTATATATGTATATATACATATACACGCACACACTACCAGTCACAAATTTGGACCCACTTCCTCATTCTAGTAAATCGAAAGGTGTGTCCAAACCTTTGAGTGCTAGTGTATATAAACATATATGTTACTTTTCGAACGTATGACCCATCCTAACCTGACACACCTGTCCGCTCTCAGGACGCTGCGCGGGGCAGGAAATCCTGCCCGAAGGTCCGGTGGACGCGGTTCTGGGGTCGGACGTTGTGATTCTGACGACGCTGATGAACAAGCCGGACTACGCTTTCGTTATCTGGAACTACAACGACGGCCAGGATCAGACCCACGTCGCCACCGTGGGTTCGACGGGGCTGAAAGTGAACAAACCATATGAAGGACGGGTGTCCGTGAACGAAACCAACGGTTACCTGAGCCTGCGGAAGCTGAAACGCGAGGACAGCGGCGACTACAGCATCACCATCGTGTCCACTGACGGAGCGACGGAGACCGCAGAGATCAAGCTGCGGGTCCTGGGTGAGTGTGAGCCTCTCAAAGTGAAAACATCTTTTACTTTGACATTGTGACGTTTGCAGCACACGTTTTCAAAATGAGGTTTGGTTTAATCGTCAGCATCGAGCTGCTTAGTGGCGCCAAAAGACTCAGGAAAAGGCGGGTTCGTGTTGTTCTGAGCCACAAATTGCAGGTCCTTGCATGAGACATACCTGTAAACCTGTTACCTGTTACCCTGTTACCTGTTACCTGTTAACCTGTTACATGTTACATGTTACCTGTTACCTGTTACCTGTTACCTGTTACATGTTAACCTGTTACCTGTTAACCTGTTACATGTTACCTGTTACCTGTTACCTGTTACCTGTTACATGTTAACCTGTTACCTGTTAACCTGTTACATGTTACATGTTACATGTTACATGTTACCTGTTACCTGTTAACCTGTTACATGCTACATGTTAACCTGTTACATGTTACCTGTTACCTGTTACCTGTTACATGTTACATGTTACCTGTTAACCTGTTACATGTTACATGTTACCTGTTAACCTGTTACATGTTACATGTTACATGTTACCTGTTAACCTGTTACATGTTACATGTTACATGTTAACCTGTTACCTGTTTACCTGCGATAACAGATACAACTTAACATCTGGGGCCACACAGTAGGTGTAGTGGTTAGCACTCTCACCTTGCAGCGAGAAGACCCGGGTTCGAGCCCCGGTTGGAACAAGGGCCTTTCTGCATGGAGTTTGCATGTTCTCCCCGTGTGTGCGTGGGTTCTCTCCGGGTTCTCTGGCTTCCTCCCACAGTCCAAAAACATGCAATGTGGGGATTAGGTAAATTGAACACTCTAAATTGACCATAGGAGTGAGTGTGAGAGTGAATGGTTGTTTGTCTCTCTCTATGTGTGTGGCCCTGCGATGGACTGGCGAACTGTCCAGGGTGTACCCCGCCTATCGCCCGATGGAGCTGAGATTGGCACAGCACCCCCCGCGACCCTCTGGCAGAGGATAAAGCGGTAGATACTGACTGACTGAACTTAACATCTGTAAATAACAGATACAACTAAATATCTGTAAATAATAATGCTTGTGCGCAGCATGAGTGCGTGTGTGTGTTTGTGTGTTCAGTGTGTGTGTCTGTGTGTGTCCTGTCAACATCTGCATGAATGTTGCTTTTTTCCCCAACATTCCTTTAGATTCACCTCCATTGGCCACACCCATTTCCTGTCAGAGATTAAACAGGTCAAAGGTCACCATGGCCTGGTGATCTAAGGAGAAGTAAATATCATGTGTATGAGTGACAAGATGAAATAATGAGGGTTAACAAAGGTTAACTTGTGAATGACATCACTGTATCCTGTGGTGGTTTGTATGATGTCACAGGTCAGGTGACTCTGCCTGCTGCTCTGTGTTCAGTAAACACCTGTAGAGAAAAACGGGTCTGACTGGTTCTACAGTTAGTGTGTGAGCAGGTTTATGTTCACTGCTTCATTTCATCATCACACGTCCACTGTGTGTGTGTGTGTGTGTGGTCAGATTACTTTGACTGATTTAAAATATGAAGCTGTGGAGTTTAGGGTTAGTCAAGATTAGCTCATTGTGGTTGTCATGACGACAGCCTGCTTTCTGTTGTTTTAGTTCTCTGTGTGTCACATGAAGGAGGAGTTCAAATTCATGATGATGATTCATCATCCATGGAACATGAATTTCAACATAAGTGTTTCTCCAGAGCCGGTGTCCAACGTCGTCATCAAGTCCAACATTCCCGAGGCCATAGAACACAACAGCACCGTGGTCCTCACCTGCTCCGCCGGCGGCTCCTTCCTCACCTTCTCCTGGTTCCACGGCGACGCAACGCTCTTTGCAGATGGCAAACGCATCAACATCAAAAATGTACATTTTTAAATTAACCTTTTTCATTCTGGGATTTGATGTCCATGAGCTCACTGTGTGTCCTGTCCTCAGGAGGGCACGTCCAGCACGCTGACCATCGCCGCCGTTCTCAGGTCTGATCTCACTGCTCCTGTTTCCTGCACAGCTGCCAATAAGCTGGAGAAAGAGAAGAGCGCTCCCTTCAAACTCACAGTCCACTGTATGTACTGCACCCACATTGCTGCTGCTGACTCCTCCCACACAGGAAGTGCCATGTCTGTTGTTGGTTAGCATAGTTAGCATGGTGTCACACAGAATATACAGACAGGTACTGAGACTCACACGTGTAACCATGGTAACAGCTTTCCCCCTGTGAACAGACATGTGGCCCTAACCTAAACCTGGAATCTAACTAGACCAGGCTCTAACCTAAACCTGGAACCTAACTAGACCAGACTCTAACCTAAACCTGGAGCCAAACTAGACTAGGCTCCAACCTAAACCTGGAATCTAACTAGACCAGGCTCTAACCTAAACCTGGAGCCTAACTAGACCAGGCTCTAACCTAAACCTGGAACCTAACTAGACCAGACTCTAACCTAATCCTGGAACCTAACTAGACCAGGCTCTAACCTAAACCTGGAGCCTAACTAGACCAGGCTCTAACCTAAACCTGGAGCCTAACCTAATGGCGTATTTCCACCGGCTCTACTCGCCTCGGCACAACACGGCATGGTTTAGATGTGACGAGTGACTTTACACCAGACTCCTGTAGTTGTTGAAGATTAACCCACGTTTTTAGGATTGTTAAGTAGTTTTGAGTGCTCTACAGTTCACCACTGTTCGACTTGATCTCTTCCTGTGACTGCACTCTGACCAGTCAGTGGCCGACAGTCTGACCAATCATCACATAGTTACCTACTCAGCACGCTTTTGGAACCTCGCTGGTGCAGGTACCAAGTTACTATGCTAGTGGAAACGCTACTTAAACTGTGGCGAGGCGAGTGTAATCACAGCAGATTTCATATAGACCCAACCTTTAACTCTTGTTTCTAATAATTGATACAGTTATTGATTTAGGTTTGTTCTGATCAGCTGATCCACTAAATGACGTGAGCCCAGGATCACACTCAAGTCAGGAATGAACACAGGTGTGTTTACATAGTGGTGTGTGTGTGCGTGCGTGCGTGTGTGTGCATACACAGCAGCTCACACACTTACACACCTTCATCGTGACTAAGCTGAAACCACATGGACCACTGCTTCACTTATTGTTATTAGTCACACATTTAACTCAAACTGTTTCTTTGTAAACTCTCTCTATAAACTCTTACATATACTGTATACATACGTATATATACTGAAAAATGTATATACATACAGTATATACACAGTATATACTGTGTATATAATTAGTATAATTATAATTAGTATTTTTTGAATGTGCTGCTCCGCAGACGGTCCAGACGAAGTCTCCCTCAGTCCTGTGAAGGTGCCTCAGTTCATCAGAGCCGGCTCCAACTTCAACCTTTCATGCTCCGCCCCTTCCAGCCCACCTGCCACCTTCACATGGTTCCACAACCAGAAGGTGATGGAGGTGGCTGGTCCGGTCCTCACTTTGAAGGTCATCCAATCTCATGGTTTAGGGAAGACGATGGAAGAATACACCTGCAGAGCCACAAACGCCAAAACCCAGCGGATCATTGCTTCTGCTGGAGTTTCCTTTGCTGTGATGGGTGAGTTGTTATGGAGATGATGTGTTATGAACAGTCAGAAGGTTATAGATGATATCATATACGACAGGTTATAGGTAATATCATATATCACAGGTTATAGATGGTATCATATACGACAGGTTATAGATGCTATCATATACCATAGGTTATAGATGGTATCATATATCACAGGTTATAGGTGATATCATATATCACAGGTTATAGATGGTATCATATATCACAGGTAATAGATGGTATCATATACGACAGGTTATAGATGGTATCATATATCATAGGTTATAGATGGTATCATACATCATAGGTTATAGATGGTATCATATACGACAGGTTATAGGTAATATCATATATCACAGGTTATAGATGGTATCATATACGACAGGTTATAGATGGTATCATATATCACAGGTTATAGATGGTATCATATATCACAGGTAATAGATGGTATCATATACGACAGGTTATAGGTAATATCATATATCACAGGTTATAGATGGTATCATATACGACAGGTTATAGATGGTATCATATATCATAGGTTATAGATGGTATCATATATCATAGGTTATAGATGGTATCATATACGACAGGTTATAGGTAATATCATATATCACAGGTTATAGATGGTATCATATACGACAGGTAATAGATGGTATCATATATCATAGGTTATAGATGGTATCATATATCACAGGTTATAGATGGTATCATATACGACAGGTTATAGATGCTATCATATACCATAGGTTATAGATGGTATCATATATCACAGGTTATAGGTGATATCATATATCACAGGTTATAGATGGTATCATATATCACAGGTAATAGATGGTATCATATACGACAGGTTATAGATGGTATCATATATCATAGGTTATAGATGGTATCATACATCATAGGTTATAGATGGTATCATATACGACAGGTTATAGGTAATATCATATATCACAGGTTATAGATGGTATCATATACGACAGGTTATAGATGGTATCATATATCACAGGTTATAGATGGTATCATATATCACAGGTAATAGATGGTATCATATACGACAGGTTATAGGTAATATCATATATCACAGGTTATAGATGGTATCATATACGACAGGTTATAGATGGTATCATATATCATAGGTTATAGATGGTATCATATATCATAGGTTATAGATGGTATCATATACGACAGGTTATAGGTAATATCATATATCACAGGTTATAGATGGTATCATATACGACAGGTAATAGATGGTATCATATATCATAGGTTATAGATGGTATCATATATCACAGGTTATACATGGTATCATATATCACAGGTTATACATGGTATCATATATCACAGGTTATAGATGGTATCATATATCACGGGTTATAGATGGTATCATATATCACAGGTTATAGATGGTATCATGTACGACAGGTTATAGATGGTATCATATATAGCAGGTTATAGGTGATATCATATATCACAGGTTATAGATGGTATCATGTATCACAGGTTATAGATGCTATCATATATCACAGGTTATAGATGCTATCATATATCACAGGTTATAGATTGTATCATATACGACAGGTTATAGATAGTATCATATATCACAGGTTATAGATGGTATCATATATCACAGGATATACATGGTATCATATATCACAGGTTATAGATTGTATCATATACGACCCAAACCTGGAACTTAACTAGACCAGACTCTAACCTAAACCTGGAGCCAAACTAGACTAGGCTCCAACCTAAACCTGGAATCTAACTAGACCAGGCTCTAACCTAAACCTGGAGCCTAACTAGACCAGGCACTAACCTAAACTTGGAGCCTAACCTAATGGCGTATTTCCACTGGCTCTACTCGCCTCGGCACAACCCGGCATGGTTTAGATGTGACGAGTGACTTTACACCAGACTCCTGTAGTTGTTGGAGATTAACCCACGTTTTTAGAATTGTTAAGTAGTTTTAAGTGCTCTACAGTTCACCACTGTTCACCTGTGTGTTTGTGTGTGTGTGCATTGTCACAAACCAGAAGACAATTTACAAATGATTTATTAAGGAATAGGTGTGTCACAGGTGTCTCACAGGTGTGTCACAGGTGTCTCACAGGTGTGTCACAGGTGTCTCACAGGTGTGTTACAAGTGTGTCACAGGTGTCTCACAGGTGTGTTATAC
>NC_081153.1:300000-525000 GCF_958295425.1 Solea solea | reverse complement strand
GATTTAAACTTCAGAACATATTTAAACTTCACAGCAGATTTTAACTTCAGAACATATTTAAACTTCACAACAGATCTAAACTTCACAGCAGATTTAAACTTCAGAACATATTTTAACTTCAGAACATATTTAAACTTCACAACAGATTTAAACTTCACAGCAGATTTAAACTTCAGAACAGATTTGAACTTCACAGCAGTTTTAAACTTCAGAACATATTTAAACTTCACAACAGATTTAAACTTCACAGCAGATTTAAACTTCAGAACAGATTTGAACTTCACAGCAGTTTTAAACTTAAGAACAGATTTAAACTTCACAGCAGTTTTAAACTTAAGAACATATTTAAACTTCACAGCAGATTTAAACTTCAGAACATATTTTAACTTCAGAACATATTTAAACTTCACAGCAGATTTAAACTTCAGAATGGATTTAAACTTCACAGCAGTTTTAAACTTAAGAACATATTTAAACTTCACAGCAGATTTAAACTTCAGAACATATTTTAACTTCAGAACATATTTAAACTTCACAGCAGATTTAAACTTCAGAATGGATTTAAACTTCAGAACATATTTAAACTTCACAGCAGATTTAAACTTCAGAATGGATTTAAACTTCACAGCAGATTTAAACTTCACAACAGATTTAAACTTCACAACAGATTTGAACTTCACAACAGATTTAAACTTCAGAACAGATTTTAACTTCATAGCAGATTTAAACTTCACAGCAGATTTAAACTTCAGAACAGATTTACACTTCACAGCAGATTCATACTTCAGAACATATTTAAACTTCACAACAGATTTAAACTTCACAACAGATTTAAACTTCACAACAGATTTGAACTTCACAACAGATTTAAACTTCAGAACAGATTTAAACTTCAGAACAGATTTGAAATTCATAGCAGATTTAAACTACACAGCAGATTTAAACTTCACAACACATTTAAACTACACAGCAGATTTAAACTTCAAAACAGATTTGAACTTCACAGCAGATTTAAACTTAAGAACAGATTTAAACTTCACAGCAGATTTAAACTTTACAGCAGAATTAAACTTCAGAACATATTTTAACTTCAGAACATATTTAAACTTCACAGCAGATTTAAACTTCAGAACATATTTAAACTTCACAGCAGATTTAAACTTCAGAAAATATTTAAACTTCACAGCAGATTTTAACTTCAGAACATATTTAAACTTCACAACAGATTTACACTTCACAACAGATTTAAACTTCACAACAGATTTACACTTCACAACAGATTTAAACTTCAGAATAGATTTAAACTTCACAGCAGATTTAAACTTCACAACAGATTTAAACTTCACAACAGATTTACACTTCACAACAGATTTAAACTTCACAACAGATTTACACTTCACAACAGATTTAAACTTCAGAACACATTTAAACTTCACAGCAGATTTAAACTTCAGAATAGATTTAAACTTCACAGCAGATTTAAACTTCACAACAGATCTAAACTTCACAGCAGATTTAAACTTCACAACAGATTTAAACTTCACAACAGATCTTAACTTCCCAGCAGATTTAAAACTCAGAACATATTTTAACTTCACAACAGATTTAAACTTCACAGCAGATGTAAACTTCACAGCAGATTTAAACTTCAGAACATATTTAAACTTCAGAACACATTTAAACTTCACAGCAGATTTAAACTTCAGAACAGATTTTAACTTCAGAACATATTTAAACTTCAGAACACATTTAAACTTCACAGCAGATTTATACTTGATAGCAGATTTAAACTTAAGAACACATTTAAACTTCACAGCAGATTTAAACTTCACAACAGTTTTAATCTTCAGAACAAATTTAAACTTCACAGCAGATTTAAACTTCCCAGTAGATTTAAACTTCAGAACAGATTTAAACTTCAGAACAGATTCAAACTTCAGAATAGATTTAAACTTCAGAGTAGATTTAAGCTTCAGAACAGATTTAAACTTCACAGCAGATTTAAAGCTCAGAAAAGATTTAAACTTCCCAGCAGATTTAAACTTAAGAATAGATTTAAACTTCCCAGCAGATTTAAACTTAAGAATAGATTTAAACTTCAGAACATATTTGAACTTCACAACAGATTTAAACTTCACAACAGATCTAAACTTCACAGCAGATTTAAAACTCAGAACATATTTTAACTTCAGAACAGATTTAAACTTCACAGCAGATGTAAACTTCACAGCAGATTTTAACTTCAGAACATATTTAAACTTCAGAACACATTTAAACTTCACAGCAGATTTATACTTCAGAACACATTTAAACTTCACAGCAGATTTAAACTTCCCAGTAGATTTAAACTTCAGAACAGATTTAAACTTCAGAACAGATTTAAACTTCAGAATAGATTTAAACTTCAGAGTAGATTTAAGCTTCAGAACAGATTTAAACTTCACAGCAGATTTAAAGCTCAGAAAAGATTTAAACTTCCCAGCAGATTTAAACTTAAGAATAGATTTAAACTTCAGAACATATTTGAAATTCACAACAGATTTAAACTTCACAACAGATCTAAACTTCACAGCAGATTTAAAACTCAGAACATATTTTAACTTCAGAACAGATTTAAACTTCACAGCAGATGTAAACTTCACAGCAGATTTTAACTTCAGAACATATTTAAACTTCAGAACACATTTAAACTTCACAGCAGATTTATACTTCAGAACACATTTAAACTTCACAGCAGATTTAAACTTCCCAGTAGATTTAAACTTAAGAACAGATTTAAACTTCAGAATAGATTTAAACTTCAGAGTAGATTTAAGCTTCAGAACAGATTTAAACTTCACAGCAGATTTAAACCTCAGAATAGATTTAAACTTCCCAGCAGATTTAAACTTCACAGCAGAATTAAACTTCACAGCAGATTTAAACTTCAGAACAGATTTAAACTTCACAGCAGATGTAAACTTCACAGCAGATTTTAACTTCAGAACATATTTAAACTTCAGAACACATTTAAACTTCACAGCAGATTTATACTTCAGAACACATTTAAACTTCACAGCAGATTTAAACTTCACAGCAGATTTAAACTTCCCAGTAGATTTAAACTTAAGAACAGATTTAAACTTCAGAATAGATTTAAACTTCAGAGTAGATTTAAGCTTCAGAACAGATTTAAACTTCACAGCAGATTTAAACCTCAGAATAGATTTAAACTTCCCAGCAGATTTAAACTTCACAGCAGAATTAAACTTCACAGCAGATTTAAACTTCAGAATAGATTTAAACTTCAGAATAGATTTAAACTTCAGAACAGATTTAAGCTTCAGAACAGATTTAAACTTCACAGCAGATTTAAACTTCAGAATAGATTTAAACTTCACAGCAGATTTAAACTTCACAGCAGATTTAAACTTCACAGCAGATTTAAACTTCAGAATATATTTAAACTTCACAGCAGATTTAAACTTCACAGCAGATTTAAACTTCAGAATATATTTAAACTTCAGAACATATTTTAACTTCACAACAGATTTAAACTTCACAGCAGATTTAAAACTCAGAACATATTTAAACTTCAGAACACATTTAAACTTCACAGCAGATTTATACTTCAGATCACATTTAAACTTCATAGCAGATTTAAACTTCCCAGTAGATTTAAACTTCAGAACAGATTTAAACTTCACAGCAGATTTAAAATTCCCAGTAGATTTAAACTTCAGAACAGATTTAAACTTCAGAACAGATTTAAACTTCAGAATAGATTTAAACTTCAGAGTAGATTTAAGCTTCAGAACAGATTTAAACTTCACAGCAGATTTAAACCTCAGAATAGATTTAAACTTCCCAGCAGATTTAAACTTAAGAATAGATTTAAACTTCACAGCAGATTTAAACTTCACATCAGATTTAAACTTCAGAATAGATTTAAACTTCACAGCAGATTTAAACTTCAGAACAGATTTAAGCTTCAGAACAGATTTAAACTTCACAGCAGATTTAAACTTCAGAATAGATTTAAACTTCAAAGCAGATTTAAACTTCAGAATAGATTTAAACTTCAGAGTAGATTTAAGCTTCAGAACAGATTTAAACTTCACAGCAGATTTAAAGCTCAGAAAAGATTTAAACTTCCCAGCAGATTTAAACTTAAGAATAGATTTAAACTTCAGAACATATTTGAACTTCACAACAGATTTAAACTTCACAACAGATCTAAACTTCACAGCAGATTTAAAACTCAGAACATATTTTAACTTCAGAACAGATTTAAACTTCACAGCAGATGTAAACTTCACAGCAGATTTTAACTTCAGAACATATTTAAACTTCAGAACACATTTAAACTTCACAGCAGATTTAAACTTAAGAACAGATTTAAACTTCAGAACAGATTTAAACTTCACAGCAGATTTAAACTTCCCAGTAGATTTAAACTTAAGAACAGATTTAAACTTCAGAACGGATTTAAATTTCAGAATAGATTTAAACTTCAGAGTAGATTTAAGCTTCAGAACAGATTTAAACTTCACAGCAGATTTAAACTTCCCAGCAAATTTAAACTTCACAGCAGAATTAAACTTCACAGCAGATTTAAACTTCAGAATAGATTTAAACTTCAGAATAGATTTAAACTTCAGAACAGATTTAAGCTTCAGAACAGATTTAAACTTCACAGCAGATTTAAACTTCAGAATAGATTTAAACTTCACAGCAGATTTAAACTTCACAGCAGATTTAAACTTCAGAATATATTTAAACTTCACAGCAGATTTAAACTTCAGAATATATTTAAACTTCAGAATATATTTAAACTTCAGAACATATTTTAACTTCACAACAGATTTAAACTTCACAGCAGATTTAAAACTCAGAACATATTTAAACTTCAGAACACATTTAAACTTCACAGCAGATTTATACTTCAGATCACATTTAAACTTCATAGCAGATTTAAACTTCAGAACAGATTTAAACTTCAGAACAGATTTAAACTTCACAGCAGATTTAAAATTCCCAGTAGATTTAAACTTAAGAACAGATTTAAACTTCAGAACAGATTTAAACTTCAGAATAGATTTAAACTTCAGAGTAGATTTAAGCTTCAGAACAGATTTAAACTTCACAGCAGATTTAAACCTCAGAATAGATTTAAACTTCAGAACAGATTTAAGCCTCAGAACAGATTTAAACTTCACAGCAGATTTAAACTTCAGAATAGATTTAAACTTCACAGCAGATTTAAACTTCACAGCAGATTTAAACTTCAGAATAGATTTAAACTTCACAGCAGATTTAAACTTCAGAATAGATTTAAACTTCACAGCAGATTTAAACTTCAGAACAGATTTAAGCTTCAGAACAGATTTAATGTAATGTAATGTAATGTAATGTAATTTAAACTTCAAGATCGCTAGGATTTTCATTGTTTGGTCGTATGTTAAAGATTAACTAAACCAGGTTCAAACTAGTGTATAACTAGTAATAGTATTTTCTGATTGGCCGATGATGAAAAAAGATAGCTGTATGAATGAATGATGCAGAGCAGTCTGCCTTCATCCATTCATAGATTACTAATTCATGTGCCGTGATTTTGATCATGTGTTTTGTTACATTTTGACAGAAATGTGACGACATATCTTTGTCTTGTCTTTCTTCAGGACACACATGTTTATTTCCCATCATCCATCTGTGCACCACAGAAGGGTGTGTCCATGGATCAGCTGGTTTCCAGTGACAACCTTGATGGACTGGCTTTCACCAAATGTCTCTGTCTCTCTAATGAGGACGGTGGAAACGTGTTTGAACTTTTGACTGTTTTCACACACAGAGACACACACACACACACACACTCACACTCACACACACTCTCACACACACACACTCACACTAAATGATTGTTTTTGGGATTATGTCAGTGTGTGTATTGGGTGGCTGGGATTATTTACCTGACGCATTCACAGTCAGTGAAGTTAACGTTGACTGTGTCTCTTTCTTACATTTGTCTCCTCTTCACTTTGACACCAACGCATTTCTTTTATTTTCCTTCATTAGATGACGTCATGATAAAAGTGTTATTTTTTAATGACAGGTGAGACATTTCTCTCATGTCTCACATGTCTGTTGTTGTTGTGTTTATTTGTTAGTGTGTGTTTGTGATCTCTCATGTCTCTCATGTCTCACTTGTCTCTCATGTCTGTTGTTGTGTTTCTTTGTTAGTGTGTTGTGATCTCACATGTCTCTCATGTCTGTTGTTGTGTTTCTTTGTCAGTGTGTTGTGATCTCACATGTCTCTCATGTCTGTTGTTGTGTTTCTTTGTCAGTGTGTTGTGATCTCACATGTCTGTTGTTGTGTTTCTTTGTCAGTGTGTTGTGATCTCACATGTCTCTCATGTCTCTCATGTCTGTTGTTGTGTTTCTTTGTCAGTGTGTTGTGATCTCACATGTCTCTCATGTCTGTTGTTGTGTTTCTTTGTCAGTGTGTTGTGATCTCACATGTCTCTCATGTCTCTCATGTCTGTTGTTGTGTTTCTTTGTCAGTGTGTTGTGACCTCACATGTCTCTCATGTCTGTTGTTGTGTTTCTTTGTTAGTGTGTTGTGATCTCACATGTCATCGTGCACTGATCTCCAGTCAGAAAAGTATTTATTTTGTTGAAGATCGTTGTGTTTTTTTTTCTGACGCGTCAACACTCTCTTTTGTCGCCATGGAAACTGGTTTTAAGATGGCAGCTCACAGTGAGGGTTGAGTACCACGCTCTCAGTCACTGGTCAGTAACACAATCGCTGTGAGAAGAGATTTATTTCTCAGAATTATTTTTACTGATTTTTCGTGTGTAGCTTAGTTTTGTTATTGTTTACAAGAAATAAATAAAAAGTGAATCACATGAAAAAGATGTGATAACAAAAAGACAAAGATATGTTTTTACTGGCAAAAGTCTGAGCATCTTCAAGCAGCCAATCACAGAGAGGAAGTGTCTGTTACACACGCTCACACACACTCACACAGGGGCCTGGTGGGCAGAGTTTCGTGTTTTGTGAATGAAGTCGGGTGTAGTGTGACGTATGTGCACAGCTGACGTTGACAATGGTGTTCAGGAATGTCACTATGACTTGATTTCAGTAAAGTTATTATTCACGTCGGCAGTAATGACACCCGATTACGCCAATCGGAGGTCACTAAAGTTAATGTTGAGTCTGTGTGTAGGTACGCACAATCTATGTCGGACAACGTAATCTTCTCTGGTCCTTTAACCAATGTGACCAGTGATGACATGTATAGCCGCATGTCGTCATTCAATCGCTGGCTGTCGAGGTGGTGTCCAGAAAACAACATTGGGTTTTTAGATAACTGGCAAACCTTCTGGGGGAAACCTGGTCTCATGAGGAGAGACGGCGTCCATCCCACTTTGGATGGAGCAGCTCTCTTATCTAGCAGCTTAGGACATTTTATTAGAAACCCATGACAATCCAGAGCTGAGACCAGGACACAGAGTTGCAGTCTTTCATGCTTCTCTGTGCTTCTTTTCGAGCAGTCACCAATTAAAAACCCCATTGAGGGGGGTCACGTGATGGCGGTGAGCTGAGCAGGCGCTTTTGGCTGAGCTCCGCGCCACTCAGTGCTAATTTTCCTATTATTCTGACAACATTCTGGCGTTACATGACATTTTTGTTGTGAACATAACAGGCTTTGTCCTTAGAAACATTTTGGCCTCAGTCCTTCGACAAAATGGGAAGAACCAGAGGAAATAAAGACAAAAAAGACGCCTCTCCTGAGCCCGGCGACGACATACAAGATGGCGGCCAGACTGAATTGGATACCGCAGACAGCCTCGACCCTGCCCTTGCTAAGGCTCTGAGCGTAATGACTTCCAACATTATTAAAGTTATCGATGACAAACTTAGCCCTCTGGCCGAGACTATCCACAAGCATGCTACGGAGCTCCTGGCCGCTAGCAAGCAGCTAGACGAAGCTGAGACTAGGCTACTGGTAGTTGAAAACTCCGCCAAAGTGCAGGAGCCGAGGTTGGTGGAGCTGGAGAAGAAGGTCCGCGCCCTAACGGAGAGTTTGGACATGGCTGAGAACTACAACAGGCGCCTAAACATTCGTGTCGTCGGCCTGGCGGAGGATACGGAGACAGGGCAGCCGTTGGAGTTTTTCGAGTCATGGCTACCCCGCGTCCTTACGTTAACCACAAAGGCTGTCCGCATAAAGCTGGAGAGAGCCCACCGCACCCTCGCGCCAAAACCGGACCCGAACAGGAGCCCCAGGTCGCTGCTGCTACGATTTCACGCGTTCAGAGACAAGCAGAGGGTGATGGAAGCGGCACGCCGGGCGAGCCAGGATGGTGGCATAATCTACAACAGATCCAGGATCTCCTTTTACAGCGATTTCTCCTCGACGGTGGTGAAGAAACGCAAGGCATATGATGCGATGAAACAGCGGCTGCGAGAGCGAGGAATGCCGTATGCTATGCTGTTTCCGGCCACTCTACAGGTAATGCACGGAGGCTCCAAGAAGAGGTTTACCACTCCGGAGGAGGTTCGCGTTTTCATTGACTCTCTGCCTGAGTGAGGACTTTGAGGACAGCCGTAGTTTTCCCGTTCAGGCTGGTAGGTCATGCTCCGTTTTCTAGGCGTCGCCTACTCCTGTTAACGCTGATCATTTTGTGCATATTAAACATTTATTAGCCGTGTGGCGTGGCTGCTCTTAACGTGAATATTACGTTTCTACCCTATTTCGTTCACTCCCACAGGAGGTCTTTTTTCGTTTTTTTTGGCACACTACTCTTCATATGCTGTCAGTTCTTTCTTGATGAGTCTGAAAGGTGCCTATATGGTGATCAGTCCCCGTTTATTTGGGGAAAGACCCTCAGTTTGTTTTTCTTTGTTGTGCATTTGTTTTACTTGTTCAGTGTAGTTCATGTGACATGACATGTGTATAAGATGTGTGTGGGGTAACAGTATGGAATTTTCTATTCCTGCTAAATGTAACTGTCCTATGTGTTTGATAATGTGGGTCATAGGATGTATGGGATGACTGTTGGTGTAACCGGCTCTGACTTCTTTATTCTGCCGTTGTGGCAAATAGTGTCTTATGGCCATGTCTGGTTTAAATAATATTAAAATATGTTCTTGGAACATCCGCGGCCTCCAAAAACCTGCCAAGAGGACGGCAGTATTGTCATTTTTGAAAAAGGAAAATGTCTCTATTGCGTTTCTCCAGGAGACTCATCTGGAGGATAAGGATAATGTTAAATTACAAAGGGACTGGGTGGGGCACGTCTTTGCTACTTCATATTCTTCTTTCAGTAGGGGCGTGGCCATTCTGATTAGTAAAAAGTTGGCATTTAGGTCTCTTGCTTGTGTTAAAGATAGCCAGGGCCGGTATATAATTGTTAAAGGAATACTCGCAGGAAAAGAGGTAACTTTTATGAATCTTTATTGTCCCCCAGCCTATTCCCCAGATTTTCTATCCAAGGCTTTTGCAGCTTTTATGGAGCGGGCTTCTGGGGACTCTTTTGTGGGAGGAGATTTCAATTGTCACCTTAATCCCTCTCTTGATAAACGTCCATCTGTCATTTCTCCCCCCTCTAAGCAGGCGAGGGTGCTTGCTAATATTTGTCATGATATTGAATATTCTGATGTGTGGAGGCAGCTTCACCCTTCTGATTTGGAGTTCACCTTTTTTTCCGCCCCACATAAAACCTATACCAGGATTGATTATATTTTTATCCCCTCCTCAAAGGTGTCTCTTGTTTTGTCGTGTTCTATAGGCAACATTGTGTTATCAGACCACGCTCCCCTTTATTTGGTATATTCTCTTGCTGAGGACAGGGCATTGTCACGGCGCTGGAGATTTCAACCATATCTTCTCAAAGACAACAAGTTTATCTCCTACTTTATTTCAGAATTTAAGATTTTTTATTCTATCAACTTGCCATCCACGAATAGTCCCTCTGTCCTCTGGTATGTATGTATGTAAAGTATACTCTCGTGGACTGATTATGTCTTTTGTTGCATCCAAAAGACGTGGGAAAAATGAACAGCGTAAACTTCTTGAATCTCGACTAGCTGAATTGGAGAAAAATCATATATCCAACCCAAGTCCTGATTTGCTTAAGGAACTGTCACACGCTCGTGCTGCATTGAATACTTTTCTGATTCAGGACTCTGAACAGTCCCTCCGATTTGCCAGGCAGAAACTATATGAGTTTGGGGACAAGCCTGGGAGATATCTTGCTAGTCTTGTCAAGAAAAGAGCAGATTCTCAAAATATAGTCTCTATTACTGACTCTAGTGCTGTTAGATCGTTCGATAATAGAACCATTAATGGACACTTTGCATCATTTTATTGATACAGTATATAGTACTGAACAGCCTGATGATGCCTTGGCCCTTATGCGTCAATTTTTTGCAGACTTGAGACTCCCCAAAGCTACAGATGATCAAAAATTACAACTAAATGCCCCAATTACTAGAGGGGAAGCGCTATTTGCTTTGAAATCTATGCCGTCCGGTAAGGCTCCAGGGCCTGATGGATTTGGATGTGAGTTTTATAAGGAGTTTAGTGGCATTCTTTTAGACCCTCTGTTGTCAATCCCTTAGGGAAGCCAACATGTCTCTTATTCTCAAAAAAGGAAAATGCCCGGATAGCTGCGCCTCATACAGGCCGGTAGCTCTACTCAACTCTGACCAAAAACTGCTCTCAAAAATGTTGGCCTTACGCCTAGAGAAGGTTTTGCCCCATATTGTCAAGGAGGACCAAACTGGTTTTGTCAAGGGCCGGAATTCCTGTGATAATGTGAGGAGGCTCCTTAATATCATCCAATTAACCCAGAGCCGCTAGGACCCGGCCCTCGTGCTGTCTCTCGATGCCGAGAAGGCATTCGACCGGGTCGAGTGGACGTATTTGTTCTATGCGCTGGAGGAATTTGGCCTAGGTGATAATTTTGTGAATTGGATCAGGGTTCTGTATAATGCTCCGATGGTGGCGGTTCTGACTAATGGCCTGAGATCCAACAACTTCCCCCTCCACCGTGGAAATAGGCAGGGCGATCCCCTTAGCCCCCTGCTTTTTATATTGCTATTGAGCCGCTGGCCCAGGCAGTAAGGCAGAACGTTTCAATTTCTGGTATCCTCGTTGGTGATAGGGAACACAAAATTACTTTATACGCGGATGACATTTTGATACATTTATCGCAACCTCAAACTTCGGTTCCCTGCCTGATTAAGGTCATTTCGTCATTCAGCGTCTTTTCAGGATATAAAATAAATTTTGCAAATTCTGAGGCTATGCCCCTGGGGTCGTTAACGTGTTTTCCAGATATGGCTGAGCCCTTCCAGTTCCGCTGGTCTCCTGCCGGTTTCACTTACTTAGGAGTGCATGTTACACCCACTTTTGGTCAGATGTTTAAGTCCAACTTCCCCCCCCTTTTGGATGCTATAAGGGCAGATTTAGACCGCTGGGCCCCTCTCCCTCTTTCTGGCTAGGTAGGGTTGCTCTTATAAAAATGAATGTCCTTCCTAGGTTGCTATACCCACTGCAGATGATGCTTGAGGGCTGGCTAAGCTCTTTCATTTGGAACAAAAGGAAGCCCCGTCTCAAGATGACGAAACTTCAAATGGCAGGTTGTGACGGAGGGTTAGATGTTCCAAATCTCAGATTTTACCAACTGGCATCACACCTGCGGGTTATTGCAAGCTGGCACAACTGTGATCCAGCCTCACTTTGGCATGATATTGAATCCTCTCAGTCGGAGTGTCCTTTGTTGAATTTATTGTTTATGAATAATCCTGATTCTGTTAAAAAACATTGCTCTAACCCTGTTACTCTCACTACAATCAGAGCCTGGAGATCCATTCGCTCTTTAGAAGGCCGGGCTCAGTCAACATCTCCTCTCACTCCCATTCTTGATAACCCGGACTTCCTGCCAGGCTGTAGGGATCAGGGCTTTATGGTGTGGAGCACCCGAGGGCTGAAGAAACTAGGTGATCTATTCAATGGCCAGATGTTGCTATCTTGTCAGCAGTTGCAACAGCAGTTTGGTTTATTTAATCGTGGTGACTTCTACAGATATTTACAAATTAGAAGCTTCATAGTTAAAGACACCGCCTTAATGACTAATAACACCACTTCATGGGTGGAGAAGGCCCTGTCTCTACGGATTAATAAGAAATGCATTACTGTTTTTTACAAAGCTCTGAATTCTGTTTCTCCTCTTACCTCACAAACCACCAAGCAAGCTTGGGAGAGAGACCTAGGGGTTGCTATATATGATGATGACTGGCAGGAGGTTTGGTCTCAGGCCATGAACATTTCTGTATGTAACCGTGCCAAATCCATACAGTTCAGAATTGTACATCGCACACATATAGCACCTGTTGTCAAGAACAAAATGGATGCTAATGTTTCCCCGCTTTGCTGGAAATGCAATTCCGAGACTGGTAGTTATATTCACTGTCTTTGGTCATGTGTTGAACTTCAAAAGTACTGGTCTAGTATCGTGAATGATCTGACTGCTATCTTTGGTGTCCCAATACAGATGGATCCTATCTGTTTGATACTTGGTCTTCCGGATTGTCAAATCACTGATAGTAAACACAGGAGACTTTTTAATATACTGACTTTTGCTGCTAGAAAGAACATCCTACTTTTCTGGATCAAGAATGTTGCTCCGTCAAAAAAATCATGGCACAATATTGTTATGGACTGCGTTCCTAGTGAATATATCACTTGTATGATTCACTCTAAAATAGATGCTTTCTATAGGGTATGGGACCCTTACTTGCAGCATATTGGGCCCACGCTGTCATCCTCCTTGCTTCGTGGTTTTCCCAGGTCAGCCTAGCCGGTCTTGGTGACTTTGTTTTAAGTGTTCACTGTCTAACAAGCACCTTGTAGTCTTGCTGTGTGTATGTTTGGTATTGATGTTTTCATTGATTTAGGTGACTAATTTACTTGTTACTTTTTTTTTTGGTTGCTGTACCCACATGCCATTTCTCTGTTGTCTTTTTTTTTCTCTGTTGTGTCTGAGCAGTTTTGTGTTAAGAGGAATAAAATGTAATAAAAATATAAAAAAAAAAAAAACATTGAGACTGTGTCTGCCCCTCGACCTACTAAAGTAAATAAATCAATAACAAACAGAAGAGGAGTTAGACATTCTAACTTAATAAAGATTAATACCAACAATAAAATAGAGTCAAATAATACCACTTTTAAATGTGGACTATTAAATATTAGGTCACTCTCCTCAAAATCTGTTTTAATAAGTGATCTAATTTCTGACAATTGTATTGATTTATTCTGTGTAACTGAAACTTGGTTACATGAAGAAGATTACGTTAGTCTAAATGAGTCAACTCCACCCACTCATGCTAATACCCATGTTCCTAGAAGCTCAGGCCGAGGAGGAGGTGTAGCAGCCATTTTTAATACTAGATTATTAATCAATCCCAAACCCAAACTAGGATATTCATGGTTTGAAAGCCTTATTCTTAATCTATCTCATCCTAGTTGGAAATCACAGAAACCAATTATGATAGTCACAGTTTATCGTCCACCTGCACCTTATTCAGAGTTCCTATCAGAGTTCTCTGAGTTCTTATCTGAGTTAGTGCTTAAGACAGATCAAATCATAATTGTAGGGGATTTCAACATCCATGTAGATGTTGACCGTGATAGTCTTATTCAACACGTTAATAAACCAACTCATCGCCTTAATCACACCCTCGACCTTGTTTTAACTTATGGTATTGATATTGATAACTTAGTTAGATAGATAGATAGATAGATAGATAGATAGATCATTTATTCATCTCACAGAGAAATTCACAGTTCAGCAGCTCCAGAATATGTTACACGATAGAAACATAAGAGGCATGCAAGTCTATGTACAGTCTAAATATAAACTGAAACATATGTATAAAAAGGAAAAAAGAAAAAATATATAAAAAATATAAAGACGTTAAAAAGAATGAGATGAACATGTGTGCTTGCGTGTATGTGTTATGTATGATGCAGGTTGAAGAGTCTGATGGCATGGGGGAGGAATGATCTCCTCAGTCTTTCTGTGGAGCAGGACATTGACAGCAGTCTGTCACTGAAGCTGCTCCTCTGTCTGTGTATGGTGCTGTGTAGTGGATGGTGTGGATTGTCTATGATGGACAGGAGCCTGTTGAGTGTGCGTCGCTCAGCTATGGATGTCAGACTGTCCAGTTCTGTGCCTACAACAGAGCCTGCCTTCCTTATTAGTTTGTCCAGGCGTGAAGCGTCCTTCTTCTTTAGGCTGCCCCCCCAGCACACCACTGTGTACAGGAGGGCACTCGCTACCACAGACTGGTAGAAGGTCTGTAGCAGCTTCCTGCAGACGTTGAAGGATGCCAGCCTTCTAAGGAAGTACAGACGACGCTGTCCTTTCCTGCACAGAGCATCTGTGTTGGTGGTCCAGTCCAGCCTGTCATCCAGCTGTACTCCCAGGTATTTGTAGGTGTGCACCACCTCCACACAGTCCCCCTTGATGAGAACTGGTTCTGGGTGCACCCTGGATCTCCGGAAATCCACAACCATCTCCCTGGTCTTGGTGGTGTTTAGGAGCAGATGATTGTTGTCACACCATTTGACAAAGTCCTGGATGAGCTCCCTGTACTCATCCTCCTTTCCGCTCCTGATACAGCCAACAATGGCACAGTCCCCTGCGGCGCCCCCATGATGCTGACCACCGTGTCAGACCTGCATTCCCCCAGTCTCACATACTGGGGTCGGCCGGTCAGGTAGTCACTTATCCAGACAACTAGGTGTGAACCCACTCCCATCCCAGACAGCTTGTCCCTCAGGAGCAGAGGCTGGATGGTGTTGAAGGCGCTGGAGAAATCCAAGAATGTAATTCTCACAGCACCGCTGCCGTTCCTCAAAACCCTCTCCTTACTGATCATTATTTACTCACATTTAATTGTACAATAATGAACTACAATAACATAAATAAGAAATACTGTCTGATAATAATACGAATACATTCAAAGAGACAGTGCAACCTTTATTTAACTCTGTGCCATATGTCAGTACATCTGAAGGTACCTTTTGTGATTTTACTCCCGCCCTCATAGATAACCTTGTTGATAGTACAGCAGCCTCACTGTGTACTACATTAGATTGTGTTGCCCCTCTGAAAAAGAAGGTGGTGAATCAGATGAGACGAGCACCATGGTTTAACTCCAATACTCGTGCTCTTAAACAGACGTTACGTAGATTAGAAAGAAAATGGCGTTCCAATAACCTAGAGGAATTTTTTGTGAATAAAATAACATCAATTAGAGAAAACATGGATCATCTCCTCCCTCATATTGGGACTGACTCATCTTTTAGCACAAGAGCTTTAGAAGCACCAGGTGCACAGTTAGACAGTTTCTCCCCTATAGATCTCCCTGAGTTAACATCATTAGTTTCATCATCTAAGCCATCAACCTGTCAGTTAGATCCTATCCCCACCAAACTGTTTAAAGATGTGTTTCCTTTAATTAACAGCTCTATATTAACTCAAATTAATCTATCCTCATTAACTGGATATGTGCCCCAAACGTTTAAAATAGCAGTTATTAAACCCCTTCTCAAAAAAGCGACCCTTGACCCAGATATTTTAGCTAATTACCGACCTATATCTAATCTTCCCTTTGTTTCTAAAATCTTAGAAAAGGCAGTTGCTAATCAATGATGTGAATATTTGCGCATTAATGGCCTGTTTGAAGATTTTCAGTCAGGTTTTAGATTAAACCATAGCACAGAAACAGCACTAGTTAAAGTTAGTAACTCAGATAATGGTCAATTCAATTCAATTCAATTTTATTTGTATAGCGCCAAATTGTAACATACATTATCACAAGGCACTGTACAAGGTACATGGTCATTGTAAATGTCAGTCAGTCATCATCTACCGCTTAATCCTCCACCAGAAGGTCTCAGCTACATCGGGCGATAGGCGGGGTACACCCTGGACAGTTCGCCAGTCCATCTTAGGGCCACACACACACACACAGATAGAGACAAACAACCACTCACTCTCCCACTCACTCCTATGGTCAATTTAGAGTGACCATAGTGACCCCATTGTAAATGTATTTACATATAATATGTACATGTATGTGTATAGCTATATCTATCTATCTATCTATCTATCTATCTATATATACATATATATGTGTATATATATATATGTATATGTATATATATATATATATATATATATATATATATATATATATATATATAAATGAATTCCTTGTCTTTGTGTTTTTTATGAAAAAGGTGTGTGTGACTGACATGCGTGAACACGCCCACAGCTTTTAGTCAGGAATGTGTTTCAAAGACTTTTTTAGACCCTTTTTATTATATTATATTATATTATATTATATTATATTATATTTAGGGCTGTCAAACGATAAATTTTTTTTAATCACGATTAATCGCATTTTTTCCATAGCTAACTCACGATTAATCTCTATATTAAAAATATAGTTAGAATCAAATAAACACAAAGAAAAAATGTCTTTTATCTTTGATTTCTTCTTTCAAATAAAAAAGTGCATTGTAGACCCACTTGACATGTCTATTTCAAAAACACAGCACATAAAATGCCACAACAATGTGGTCTTAAAACTGAAGAGGTAGTAGACAACAAACGACAAACAGAACAGGGCCTAATGACAGTTGAATGAAAAACTGCAGTCATTAGACACATCAGATTCAGAACTCTGAACTCTTAGTGCTAACTTTTCTCCTATTTATGAAGCCAATTGCTAAGGCAGACCAGTCTGGTAACAGTGCTGCTACCGCTGTAGTTAACTTAGCTTCATCCAGTGTTCGACGACGACTCACACACTCAACCATAGAACTCTGACGAATCTGCTGCTTGCTATTAGCCTGGACTGCACTGCCGGTATGTTTGCCAGTAGGTGGTAGCTCAGACTGCTAGTACTTCGGTGATAGTGAAATTCTGTCGGACACAAGGCGCATATTACTTTTGTTTTGTCGACTGAGCCATCTTGAAGTTTTTTAAAGTGAAACGAACCATTCAGAAGCTCGGGGGTATTTTTTTCCATAGAAGAAGTATTGCTCTCATTCTTCTTCTTCGTCTCTGTGGTTGGCAAACAACTTGAAGGTGCCTTACCGCCACCTGGCCTGGAGGTCCCACACTACAGTCTAGTAGAGGACAAACTGGGCCACGATTAAACGTGATCAAAACATTTTTACGCGTTAATTGTTTTAATTAATCGCATCGCGATTTACGCGTTAACTATGACAGCCCTAGTTATATTATATTATCAGTCATCATCTACCGCTTTATCCTCCACCAGAGGGTCGCGGGGGGTGCTGTGCCAATCTCAGCTACATCGGGCGATAGGCGGGGTACACCCTGGACAGTTCGCCAGTCCATCGCAGGGCCACACACAGATAGAGACAAACAACCATTCACTCTCACACCTATGGTCAATTTAGAGTGTCCAATTTACCTATCTTTGGGGATGTTTACCTATCCCCAAACATTGCATGTTTTTGGACTGTGGGAGGAAGCCGGAGAACCCGGAGAGAACCCACGCACACACGGGGAGAACATGCAAACTCCATGCAGAAAGGCCCTTGTTCCAACCGGGGCTCGAACCCGGGTCTTCTCGCTGGCGAGAGTGCTAACCACTACTCCACCGTGTGACCCTATATTATATTATATTATATTATATTATATTATATTATATTATATTATATTATATTACATTATATTACATTACATTAAATTATAATGTGGTATGTTATATTATGCTATGCTAACAGACTTTCATCAACTCACAACTGTTCATTTGTCCACTGAAGGGACAGGTTTCTTGTCTTCATCTCTTCAGGTGTGAGCTCAGTTATATGTTTCCAGTAAGGTCTTATGTTTACCATGGTTACCATGCAGACATACCATAACCACATCCAGCTGAGGGACTCAATCTCATCTCCATTTATCTCCGTTTACATGAGTGAACCTAGTCAGTGAGACCTGGTCAGTAGGTGCAGGACTGTGGTCTCCTTCAGACCTGGGGCCTCATTTATAAAACTTTGTGAAGGTCAAAAACATCATGATTTATATATGTCCTACATGTCCTCCACATCCTACACATCCTCCACATTCTACACATCCTGCATGTCCTCTACACCCTACATGTCCTCCACATCCTATATGTCCTCCACATCCTACTTGTCCTACACATCCTACATGTCCTCCACATTCTACATGTTCTACACATCCTACACATTCTACATGTACTACACATTACATGTCATGTCATTTTCTACATGTACATCTACACATTCTACATGTACTACACATCCTACATGTCCTCCACATCCTACATGTACTACACATCCTACATGTACTACACATTCTACATGTCCTACACATTCTACATGTCCTACACATCCTATGCCTGTTTCCATTTATAAAGTCGACAGGTGCTGATAAAAGTTCGGACAATATTTATTCAAACTCAGTCCACGGTGGGACCAGAGATGAAAAGAGCCAAGAAAAGAAATTTCATGTGAAGTGTTAACAGTTATAGTGATAATTACTGTGATAACACTAACCCAACATGGAGGAACAAATGTGTTCCTGATGCAGATATGAGCAGCAGAATAACTAGCAAAACAAAAGAAAACACAAAGTAAACTCTCACATTCATTCCATCAGAAAACTTGGGAAAACATCTGAATCTAAACATTAATGAATTTTATAAAAGACTCTAGTTCACTGATGTCAGTCTTTACATCAAAGGCTCCTCTGGTCTCTGCTGCCCCCTGCTGGTGTGTCTATGACGTTACACAAGCTAATGTTTCATACAAAGACTCACACGTCTCATTTGTTTGTGTTTGGTTTGGAAACATACTGAACTGAACTGTCCCGATCAGGTTGACCACAAAGAATCAATCGCCATGGTAACTTGTGCGCCATTGCTTTCTTGCAACTGACTTGAGGCTAAATTCAGCCAGAATAAGTAACATAGCCCAGCTTAATCCCTGACCCTAGTTTCGTGTAACAGGCCCCAGGACATTCTGTAAAAACCCAGGTACTTGTAAGATGTTACCATCTCAATGTCCGTTTCCTGGATGTTCACCGGTGTAGGAGGAGTGTTGTGTGCGGTTCTGCATGGACAAAGTCCTGTATAATTTCTCTGTACTCTTTGTCGTCATTGACTGTGATGAGGCCGACAATTGCAGAGTCATCAGAGAACTTCTGCAGGTGACAGGAGGGGGAGCTGTAGGAGAAGTCTGCAGTGTACAGGGTGAAGAGGAACAGAGCCAGAACCGTTCCCTGTGGGGCCTCTGTACTGCAGCCATGTCCAACACACAATCCCGAGTCCTCTACGGCGGCCTGGAAGTGCAAACCAGTATGACAAAACTTGAAACAAATTTACAAAAGCCACAGTCCTTACGGAAAGGGAATGTCCCAAAGGCTGCGAGTGATGTGGAAATGATTCAGTTCGCTCAGAGCGACAATTTTGTCAGGGTGGCCACTCGTGGTACTGCAACAAAAAATACTCATGCAGCCCAAAAAGCAATTTTCCAATTGATCACAATAGTAAAAGAGACGCCTATAAAAGTGATATATATAAGACACCTCGAGACATGGACATAGGCATGTATAGATCTTATATTATACAGCTGTGTACGAGCACAGCAAAGCACGGTCGGCAACGGCACTACTGTCAGGGAACCGTATGATGTGAAAACTTTATGAGAAATGTAAATAAACGGAGAAGTTGATGGGTTTTCTTTTACATTTTTTTAAAATATTAGGACAAAACAGATTTTAGTTATTTATTTCGTCGCTCATGAGGATTTATTTTCAAAGTAATTATCGATGTATTAACGAGCTGCTGTGTGGATTCATACTGTGTGTGATGACCTGAGACCTGCGCCCACTTCACCACTGATGTCTTATCGTTTATTAGGTTCATAAAGTTACTGATAAATGTGATGAACACATGAATTAGAGTGAAATAATCTGGACAGCCGGACTACTGGCATTTTGCCTTTCCCCCCCAGAATGCATTGCGTGTTGGTCACATGGTCTGGCGAGCTCTTTTTCGACATATGTGCTGTGTGAGCAACTCCATAGGAGGGAACGGAGCCACAGGGGCGGTGCTGTCCAGTTCTTATAATGCATGATACGTGATGACATGTATAGCCGCATGTCGTCATTCAATCGCTGGCTGTCGAGGTGGTGTCCAGAAAACAACATTGGGTTTTTAGATAACTGGCAAACCTTCTGGGGGAAACCTGGTCTCATGAGGAGAGACGGCGTCCATCCCACTTTGGATGGAGCAGCTCTCTTATCTAGCAGCTTAGGACATTTTATTAGAAACCTAATGCTGCAGCACGAGTTCTGACAGGAACTAGAAAGAGAGACCATATAACTCCAGTGTTAGCTTCTCTACACTGGCTCCACCCACAGTTTAGAATTCAATTTAAAATCCTCCTCCTCACGTACAAAGCACTTAATGGTCAGGCCCCTTCATACCTGAAAGACCTAGTCTTACCTTATCACCCTAACAGACCACTTAGGTCCCAAAATACAGGTTTACTTGTGGTTCCCAGAGTCTGTAAAAGCAGAATGGGAGGCGGAGCCTTCAGTTACCAGGCTCCTCCTCTCCTGTGGAACCAGCTTCCAATGACAGTTCGGGAGGCGGAGCCTCTCTCTGTATTTAAAGTTAGACTTCAAACTTTCCTTTTTGATAAAGCTTATAGTTAGAGCTGGTTCAGGGAAACCTGGACCAGCTCTTAGTTCTGCTGCTATAGACCTAGACTGCTGGGGGATTTTCCTGTGGTGCACGCACATTCACTCTCTCACACTCAGGGTATGAATATGACTTTTTATATGTCATTAACCTTGTCTCTTTCTCTCCCTAGTTTGTGTCCTTCCTTCCTTCCCTCTCTCTCTCTCTCTGTATCCTCATCTTGCAGGTTGCAGGATCCAGATCCAGTTTTTGAGGCTATCCATATCATACATATCATCACCATTATAATTGTGCTATAATTAAAAGTCGATATCATTAACTGTATAAACTTGTAACTTGATACAGTTGTTGTGTATCTGCTCCTGGTCTCTCTCTCTCTTCTGTCTCTACCTCATCTCCCTCTTGTCCTTTCTCTCCCCCCTTTCTGTCCCCCACCTCTCCGCTGTCCCCCATTTTCCTTTCACCCCAACCGGTCGAGGCAGATGCTGCACATCTCTGAGTCTGGTTCTGTCAGAGATTTCTTCTTCTGTTAAGAGGGAGTTTTTTTCTCTCCACTGATGCCTAGTGTTTGCTCATTGTGTGAACTGTTGTGTTTCTCTGCTCTCCTTGATGTTGTCTATGTACAGACCTGAGATCATGTATGTTATGATTTGGCGCTATACAAATTGAATTGAATTGAATTGAATTGGTGCCTTGGTTGCCTGTGCAACAGAGGTTTGTACACAGGAAGGAGATGAACCAGGTTGTGATCAGATCTTCTGAGGGGAGGGAGGGGGGGATGAGCTGTTGGCATAGAAAAGGTCCAGTGTTTTATTGTCTCTGGTGTGGCATGTGACATACTGAGTGAGTATGAGCATAGATCAGGAGGAAAGCCTGTGGATGCTGTGTCTGCAGCCTGCTCATCACTGAGTGCAGGACATCACAGGCTGCATTAGCATTAGCAGAGGGGGGAACGTAAGCAGCTATCACGATAACATGCAAAAATTCCTGCGGCAGCCCTCCTCCGCCGTCCTGTCTGCCCGAATCAGCTGGAATCTGTCCAGCGCGGTGACCGTGGCCGGGATAGTCATGGTGAGCGACTTATAGGCGGGGTCACACCCTAATAGGCGGGGTCACACCCTCGACAGGTCGCCAGTCCATCAGGACACAAACCGACAACCTTCTCACTGTGAGGCAACAGTGCTAGCCACATACTCCACTGTGTGGCCCTGTGAAAATCAGTGACTCATTCTCTGGAAAGTTCTTTATCAAAAATTTTGTTCAATTGAATCTTTAAAAGTGAATTATCTGTTAGGAATATCATCTATTGTAAAGGTCTTCAACAAACCAGTGTCAGTGAGTGCGACTTATTAGAAGTCTGAATTAAGAACAAAAACCTAAAACCGTTTCATGAACCACACCATTTCAGTTACAGTGTTTTAATTTAAGTTACTAAAAAAATGACAAATAATAATAAACTCCTCCCATCACAGATATGTGGTTAATATACACACAATCTCAGGAAGACACACACACACACAGATAACTTAGCATATAAAATTAGATGTTTACATCAAAACTCCTTCATTTCTTCACAACGTTTACAAAGAATTGAACTTAACGTCTTCAAAGATGGAAACAAAGTACACCTGACAACATGGCAACAGCAACTGACAACACATTGATTGTGCTGACAAAAGCTGATGAGGTGGTGGCAGCAGGTGTAGTTGCAGTGACAGTAGGTGTAGATACAGTGGCAGCAGGTGTAGATACAGTAGCAGCAGGTGTAGATACAGTAGCAGCAGGTGTAGTTACAGTGGCAGCAGGTGTAGTTGCAGTGGCAGCAGGTGTAGATACAGTGGCAGCAGGTGTAGATACAGTGGCAGCAGGTGTAGATACAGTGGCAGCAGGTGTAGATACAGTAGCAGCAGGTGTAGATACAGTGGCAGCAGGAGTAGTTGCAGTGGCAGGAGGTGTAGTTGCAGTAGCAGCAGGTGTAGTTACAGTGGCAGCAGGGGTAGTTACAGTGGCAGCAGGGGTAGTTACAGTGGCAGCAGGTGTAGTTACAGTGGCAGCAGGAGTAGTTACAGTGGCAGCAGGGGTAGTTACAGTGGCAGCAGGTGTAGTTACAATGACAGCAGGTGTAGTTACAGTGGCAGCAGGTGTAGTTGCTGTAAATGTAGCAGGTGTAGTTACAGTGGCAGCAGGTGTTGTTACAATGACAGCAGGTGTAGTTACAGTGACAACAGGTGTAGATACAGTGGCAGCATGTGTAGTTACAATGGCAAGGATCCTGGCTAACGTTAGCATCAGCTAACATGGGCAACTCGAGCAGCGGCATGTTCGGCAGCTCAATGGAACTCCAGCGTCACCACACGAGCAGAGATCCACGTGGACACCTCGACCTCCCTCGTCGGCCCCGTTACATCCACCGGGGGTCTGGCCACAGGTTCAATCTGTCTTCACCTGGTGACCACAGCTCCATAACATCCCTGTGGTCAGCTGAACGTCCTGTCGTGCAACACCTGCGTCACGGTGCACGTCATTAGAGCATGACAACTACGAGCACAGATATGAGCCAGTGCACTGCAAAACCTGGAGTGGATCACAGTGTCCTCCGGCCTCTGAACAAACAGGACTCTACAAATCATATCCTCTTTGAACAATTAAATGTACAGTCTTTATCCAATAAATCTCGATTTATTCACGAACACATTAAGGACAAGGGGCTGGGCATTCTCTGCCTCACAGAAACGTGGCAGCAGCCTGAAGTTTATTCAGTTCTAAATGAGGCTTGTCGCCCGGGTATAATTACCTGAGCAAAGCCCGTACAACTGGCCGTGGTGGTGGCCTCGCTGTTTTACAGCACAGTGACATTGAATTGAGCCTTCTGTCTGCCCCAAATTTCTGTTCCTTTGAAAATCTGGTACTCAAATGCAAACACCCTCTAAATGTAACAAGAGCTCTTATTTACGCACATTCACGCACATTCACTCTCTCACACTCAGGGTATGAATATGACTTTTTATATGTCATTAACCTTGTCTCTTTCTCTCCCAAGTTTGTGTCCTTCCCTCTCTCTCTCTCTCTGTATTCTCATCTTGCAGGTTGCAGGATCCAGATCCAGTTTTCGAGGCTATCCATATCATACATATCATCACCATTATTATTGTGCTATAATTAAAAGTCGATATCATTAACTGTATAAACTTGTAACTTGATACAGTTGTTGTGTATCTGCTCCTGGTCTCTCTCTCTCTTCTGTCTCTACCTCATCTCCCTCTTGTCCTTTCTGTCCCCCACCTCTCCACTGTCTCCCATTTTCCTTTCACCTCAACCGGTCGAGGCAGATGACCGCACATCTCTGAGTCTGGTTCTGTCAGAGATTTCTTCTTCTGTTAAGAGGGAGTTTTTTCTCTCCACTGATGCCTAGTGTTTGCTCATTGTGTGAACTGTTGTGTTTCTCTGCTCTCCTTGATGTTGTCTATGTACAGACCTGAGATCATGTATGTTATGATTTGGCGCTATACAAATAAAATTGAATTGAATTGAATTGAATTATCTATCGCCCTCCAAAATCCCAACCAACATTTATTACAGATATACACAATTTCCTCATTTCACTCTGCACATCCTACAAAAACATTTTGGTTATTGGTGATTTTAATATTCATATGGACTCTCCCTCCAATCAACTAGCCACGGAATTCAAAGAAGTACTGGACTGCCTCAACCTCACCCAACATGTCAATGTCTCCACCCACAATAAAGGCCATACCCTGGACCTAGTTATCACCGACTCCCTCACAGTCACTGAGCTCCATGTATATGACACTGGTGTGTCTGACCATCAGGCAGTCAACATGAAACTCCCCCTACCATCTTCCTACACAAAACCAAAAAGTACATTAACTGTCAGGAACAGTTAATGTTCCTCCATCCTAAAGTCATCATCTCCAGCTTCTTCTCCCACCTACATCCTCCTCAGTCTCCAACCTTGAGGATTTTTACAATAACAGTCTATCCTCCATCCTCCTTCTCCCAGCTACCCCATGGTACACAAAGGAGCTGAGGCAAATGAAAAGGTCAGGCTGTGTCCTGGAGCGAGCCAGCGTAACATCCGGCCTGACGGTGCATAAGTTGGCCTACCGGGAACATCAAAGATCTTACGCTAAAGCCCTTTCCGTATCCAGGTCAGAACACTATTCCACAATCATCAACAATAACCCAGGTAACTCCAAGCAGCTCTTCTCTACAGTAAATCACATTCTCAAACGTCAGATCACTCCATACAACACTCATACAGACAGTAACTGCAACAAGTTCCTTGAATTTTTCACCTCCAAAATTGACAATATCCGCTCAGCTATCATACAAACGCATAGTCCCAAGACATCCCAGCAACTTTCAGCACAAAACATTTCTCACATTTCATCCCCACAACGCAGCAGGAGGTCGAGAAGATCATCCGCAGATCCAAACCATCCACCTGCTCCCTTGATCCCCTCCCTTCTCCTCTGCTCAAAACACACAACCATTCCCTCTCATAGCAAAAATCATTAATCTTTCTCTCCAAACAGCCAACGTTCCTCCCTCCCTCAAAACAGCTTTGATAAAACCTCTACTCAAAAAACCAACCTTAGACCCAATCCCTCTGTCCAATTACAGACCCATTGCAAATCTTCCATTCATTTCCAAAATCCTAGAAAAAGTTGTTTCCATCCAGCTTCACAACCATCTCAAATTACCTCTATGAAAAATTCCAATCTGGTTTCCGCCCCTCCCACAGCACAGAAAGAGCTCTCATCAGTCACAATCATGTCACCCACATACACTCAAAAAATAATTGAAGCAAAAACGTTGACTTTATGTATTTTAATTACATGAAGTTTTTCCATGTAATTTTATTAGGCAAGCTCAATGTGAGGGTCCTATTTAATTCAATGTGTTTCTACCATGCTGAATCAGTGTGAATACATTAACTAAAGTTAATGCAAAGGTAAACATAAACCTTATGTGTTCATTCACTTAAAAGGTAATGTGAACTTTCACATGAACTGCGTGTGTTAATTCAGTTAAAGGTAAGGTGAACTTTTATATAAATTAATGTGATTATTCAGTTAAAGTTAAGGTGAACGTTCACATAAACGCTATGTATTAAAGTATACAATAGTAATGTTTTTCAAATATGTTATCCTCATAAAATCACAAAGCAACACGCAGCATATCTCCGACAACTTTATCGGCAATTTTCAAAATTACAGTAACTTTAAATATGTCTGCACCACATGGATGCCACACCTGTGGTGTTGGAACTTGAACAACAAGGCACATCACAGCCACCATAGGCCCTACATACATGTGTCTATCTCAAAACAAAGACAAGAACGGAAATCCTGAATTCTAATCAGACACTGATGCACCGGCACAGTATAACGCATGAACTGATTCAGCACTTTACAAGTTTAAGGAAGATTATCTTTGAGATCTTGCAATTAGAAAAAGTCAAGGCTGTTAATACTGCAGATGATAATATAAGCAGTGGCCATTTCATTAGGTACACTTGAATAATCTATTGCAAATAAATACAATGGTTTTACTGTCAATTCCAGCTTTGAAATCATGACCATTAATTAAAACATTTTATTCTACCATGAAATCATAAAACTGATTATAGGAGGCCTTATGCAAATATTTTTTGGATCAACATGAATTGGACTGCATTAGAGTTTACACTTGTACCTAATAAATGGCCACAGAGCATATTATACTGCATTACACCGCAGATTCAACCAAAAAAATACATCCCATCATGAATATACAAAGACTACCATTTCTAAGTGCAATGCAGTTAGCCTCAACAATTTGAAAAAAAGGTCAAACCAAAAGGAGTTACCAAAAAAATATTCAAGGTAAACTAAACAAATACATAAATAAAAATGAAGACTTAAGTCCTTATTCAAGGACAGTCATTTTAGCCTCACCACATGAGGGCCAAGCAAGCTCAGCAAACTGGCACTTGTTTCACAATAAGGTTGGGACATAGCAACACATTTAACAGTTAACATGTGAAATTACAGCAGAACAGAAGTTGAGCTAATGTGGGGTGGGGGCAATCATGACAAAACTGTACACATCCACATTGTAGGTGACTGTCCACCTGACCCCCAGGGATGTTCAGAAGCAGAAACTAACAAGAGGATTAAAGGAGAAGAGAACTCCACATAGGAATCTACAAGGTCTGCAATCATCAATATTGGTAATTATTGAGCACAATTTTCAGAAAAATGCAAGTTTCCCTTACTAATGAACAAATAACATTTACAGTAATGAAAGCTGTGCATATGAATGCTGTATTCCTCTTCAACGGGAACAAAATAATAACTGGAACTAAGTAATATCAATGAAAAGTGTCCAGAAGCAGGTTCATCTAAACAAATGCCCCATCCCTTCAAACTGCACATTCAACACATTTCACAGCACAATCAACAATTTCAAACCAAGTCAAAGTAGATGAAGAAGATCACAATGTCCAACACACCAAATGTGACTGGGCTTAATTGTCCAGCCCCTTAACTTCTGAGCTCACTGAAGCATCTTTATTTTAAGTGCTTGGACCTTTGGGGACAGTCTGTTACCATCCAAGTTCATCAACACTTTCTGAAAGAACTCAAATGTGAATTTGAGTTCCTGGGGATAGCTCAGGTTGAGTGTGTAGATGAGCCCAAAAAGCATGGCACACCCAAAGGAAACACTTCCCAGATTGCACAGAAGTTCCACGCCCTCAATCACTACTCCAACATCCTCTGGCTTTCCCTCCTCATCAGCACCCTCTTTTTGGATCACATACAGCCCCATGGTGGTCTGTGCGATTTCGCTCTCAGCTTCCGCAATGTTGACGTTCTAATGATGAGAAACAATTTGAGCATTTTGAAATAAACTGATAAAACATTGCAAGACTGAAAGATCACAATAAAATCAAATGCAATTACTGACCAAGTACTTCTTGATAAGAGTATTGCTGTCCTCATTGAGATAAGCACAAAGACCTTGAAGTACACAGTCCCTCTTGACTTCGATATCCTCACTCTGCAAAAAAATGTATATGAAATATTAAAGCTATTAAATTTTTAAGACATTTTCCAGCATTTATCAGATCTTTGTCACAAATAACCCCCAGGTAAACAAAGATGGACATTAAGAAGTGGAAGTTAAAGGGGAGGAAGAGAAGATGGATGAAAGAGGGGTGATCATGTAAAGAGAAGAAATTGTAGGAGATGAGAGGAAGAGTGGAGAAGTAGGAAGATGAGGTATGGAAGATGAAAACACCAAAATATGAGGGGTCCAACATCTCATCCACAGAGGATATAAAGGATGGCAGCAAAGGAAAGAAAAATGACAGAATAACAAAGCTCATTGAGGAGGAAGATTAAACAGATGAAGGTAGATAGGAAACGGAGATGTTATATTGGGAGAAAAGCCTCTTCTGGCTAAATAATGTAACAGTTTACTGCACTTGCCTTAGTTGTCGGAGCCATGAGAAGCCTGATCTTCTTTCCAGCAGCTCCTCCTCTACTGCTGAAGACCTTCATCAAGTTAGGTGTGTATTTGTCTACTTCTCCCAAAAACTTGGCTTGAAGTGGCAAAGTTGTTATACGCATGAATTCTGCATTTATCTGTAAGAGAGAGGGGAAAAAATGTGTTAATGGGAAAAGAGAGAATAACTTTCTAGCTTATAGATAGTCTATAAGACAATAGATATTTTCTGTGCTGAAAAAAGACAGACACTTCGAGGACTTGGCACTTGGGCACTATCAGATGCAGATAAATCACATCTCAATCCAATCAGGGCTTTGTCAAACCGTTTACATTTAAAGTATTTTAAAGTCTTAAAAGCATCTGCTCCAGCTCATATCAGGCTAGAGAGCAGTTGATCAAGTCATCAATAAAAAAGTTGGGCAGCTACAAATAAAATAAAATCTTTAAAGCTGATGGCATGTCAATAGATTGATATCTTTGATGGAATGGAAAAATTAGTGTCCAGTCTCCCTCTATAATCAATCTCTGAAAACAGTCTTAAGAAATTCTGTTGACATAAGAAGAAAACCTGCTTACCATTGTTTTTATTGTAGAAATAGATATGTTCATATAAAATAAAATAATATTTTCCCCAAGGTAATAATTACCTTAAAATCATTTTCAAGATTCAAGATTCAAGATTCTTTATTGTTATTATGCAAGCATAACAAAATGTCCTCCCGAGACTCTCAGCACACATTGAAATAGAAATGAACAAAACAGAAAACAAGAAAGGTTATTGCAGGTGAAGTGTGCAAATTGCAAGTGAACAGTGCAGGGAAATGTATGTACAGGGGGAAAAAGGGGCAGTTGTATGATAAATATAAATATAAAGATGGAAAGCAGTTAACACATCAGCAGAAAAGTGTGCAAAATGTCATCAGTAATGCTTACCTCACTGACTGTGAACAAGGCAGGCCATCTGTTCACAAAGTCAGAGACTAAAGGCGAGTCCTGGACAACCTCTTGACGTCTGTAGGAGAAGGTCTTCTGCATTTTCTGCTTGACCACATTGTGTCTCTTTTTCACCTCTGTCAAAAGAGCTACTCTTTCATTTTCAAGACTCTCTCTCGTTTTACCACAACGGAGAGATGGGAGAAAGTTAACTTCAGCTTTTCTTGGTTTTTTGATGCTCGAGTTCCTCTTTCCCTCAAACATGGATGGACATGCACCAAGACCTCAGCAGCCTCTTCAATTTGGGAGCCACTGGGGTATGCTGTGTATTTGAAGATCTGTTCAGCCATGCCTTCAAGAATATCCATTCTTAGCTTTGGGGGAGGGGTAAGAAGAGTGCCGTTTTCTCTGAATTCTGCATTTGCTCTCTGAAGTAGAATGTCAGCAAAATATGAAAAGTTGGGAACAATGAAGACTGGAGGCCATGAAGAGGTTCTTGACTCTGGAGATGGATCTAAAATGATGGTGTCTGCACTGCCAAATGAGTGATCAGAGGAAAAACCATCCTCGTCCAAGGATCGAGAGCTGAAGGAGTTCACAGAGCTTTGGGATATGTTGGGAGAAGTCAGTGGGGTGCTGGTGCTGCAAGGTGGTAGAGTACCTGGAATGCTGGAGATAGTTTCTTCACATGCAAAAAATACCACTTTCACAGTATCCCTGTCTCTTATTTCACTTGTTGAAATGAGATTAACATATGTATTTCCAAAATCTGCATCTTTATACTGCAGTCTGAACTGCTGCACAAGTCCGAAAGCAGTCTTTATCTCATGGACAAGTTGATCCGCAGATGCTGGTATACCTGACATCAGGCTAAGTTTTCTAGCGTCATCTCCGCCGAGGACGACTCTCAGGTGGACTGGATTTGACATCTTTCACTTTATGGATTCTAGGGAACAAATACAGGACACAAAAGGTTATGAAAAATTGAATTACTGTAACTTTATTTAAGAACTTCAACTATGGTTATCTCTCGCGGCTAATGGACTTATAGGGATAGTTCAACATTTTGGCAAATTGCTCATTGCCATAGCAGTAGGTTCATTACCTTTATTTGTCAGTGCAAGCTATTTCTAGAATGCTGGAGCAGAGCCACGAGCTGCTCAGAGCTACGCTACAGAGGCTAATGGGATTTCTTGGTTTCCCTCATCAAACGTATCAAATACACAATTCAACAACTCCAAAACACTCTGGTGGAAAAGTTGTGACCTGCACATCTACCACGCTATGAGATAATAATGGAACGTTAAAAGACTGAGTTATTTTAGAGGTAAATTCATGCAAAACCACTGATACTCATACTAACCCGTTGCCTTCAGCGACACTTTTTCTACAAGCAGTCGCTGTATTTATCCTGAAAACAACTCTGTCTCATAACGTTCCATTATTATCTTATACTGTAGAGGTCACAACATGTCCATCAGAGCGTTTTGGAGTTGTTGGATTGTGTTTTTGATGAGTTTGAGGGAAAACAAGAAAGTCCATTAGCTTCCATTTGCCAAAATGACAAACCATTCCTTTAAAAAATCATAAATCATAGACAGACAGATAGATAAAAACATCTAACATTTACATTTTTTAGTGAGGAATACAATTTAAAAAAATGTCATATGACAGTTGATCTGGTTTATATTTGTTACACCCCTATTTCATGAGACATTGAGAAAAAGGTTTCATGATAAACCCACCTTAAACAATAATGTGCCTTTTCAAGGTAACCATTCGTTTCACACCCACAGTGTAGTCACAGAGTGGATAAGCATCGGCCAGGTTTTCAAGATGAACTAGGGCAACCTCTCTATGAGGAGATATAGTTAGTTCATAAGCTCTGAAATGCTCACGATACCATGCAAACAATACCCTTACAACAAAGCTCAAACTTCTTTCAACAATGCAGATTTGAAGGATCTCTGCAAACCCAGGTAAGCCACCTGTGGAACCATATGGAATAAGCATTCCAATTCTGTAGGAGATACCTTTAATGGTTGCATTTTTGGCAAGATGTACATCATTGATCTCAGGGTTTTTCTGCCTAAGGCTGCCCACTACTTCCTTGTTCATTACATCTACAGGAAGCACAGAAACATTTTCAACTTCCAAAGCAGGTTTAAGATGTAATGCACTGATATGATATGCAATCATTTGCTGATGTTTAGTTGCTAATGTCAGTGGAATATTCTTGAAACAATTTGTGTGACGAGCAACTTTCTTAAAGAAGCTATGCTTCGCCTCAAACCTCATAGTCCACTGCCCTACCAAAGGCCCAAAACATTCAATTAATTGAGGGTAATGTTCGAGGAAGTGATGTTTTGGTAAGAGTCGTGCAGGAAAAAGTTCCAAGAACCTGTCTCTGTGTTCTATAATTTTGCAGTCCAAGTAGGCGATGGTTTCTTTATTATGAAGAGGGGCAACAGCAAGTTCAACTATTTCTTTTAAGTCAAGCAACACAAGCCAAGCAGGCTCTGCCTCTGGTATCAGGTCTCCTATTATAAACGGAAGCAACCTCAAAAGATTCCAATTTTCATGGGCGTTACCCCCAATGGTCCTTCTAGAGGCGTAAGAGCGTGGTATAATATGAGGTTTATTAGTTCTGTCTCCCCACTTATATGGAAAGTTCAGGATTAAGTTGTTTAGCGTGTCAAGAGACAAATGTTTTTTGGAAATTATTTCACTGATGCAGAGGGCAATTTCAACGGGAACAACACCCTCAAATAAGTCATGGACTATATCAGGAGGGTAGCCTCGGGTAACATCAAAATGAGATAAATTCTTAGTAAAAAAACACTCTCTCTTTACTCCACAATAGATTGTTGAATTCTCCGTTGCAAACTTAATGTGGGTTTCATGTACATCTTTTGTTCGTAAGTTAAAATGTCCTGACTGAACAGCCTTGTCCTGAATGTCTGTTTTCTCACCTGTACAAAACCTGCAGAAGTACACACCAGAGAAGCTTTCAATGAAGCCTGCAATCCCGTGGGCTCCTAAATTATCAGCAATGACTGACTGGACTGTGCCTTTCACAAACTCTCCAAGACCTGTAATAAAAACACCATGTTTCTCTAAAATGACAAAATCCTGTAAAAGGGACTCTAGAATTTTTTCATACCCATACACCTTAACATCAGTACTCTTACATAAAACTGCTAGGTAGATGGAAGAAAGAGCTGAATGAGATCCAGGTGGTAAATTGTTCAAAATCCAATACACACCACAAAGTTTATGAGTTTTTCTGGATGTGCCTAAAGGATTGCACACCTCAAAGTCATCTACATATAGTGACACTGATCATTTCAAATTCTCCCCAGTGAAATTTTTTTTTTCTTTAAAGTAAATTCCATCCCTTATTGATTTATAATGTACTACATTCAAAGTACTTTCCTGTTTCTTGTGTGTATGGATTACACTTTCTAAAATGTCATGATTATTTAACAGGTGCTGAAGAGAAGGCAAAATAGGAATATACTGATATGTCTTATTGGTCTTAGGGTCAAGGATGTACTCAACTGGGTTTACCACATTGAAATGTTTTTTATAATACTGTTTTCTTTTGGGGACACACGGTGGTGTAGTGGTTAGCACTCTCGCCTTGCAGCGAGAAGACCCGGGTTCGAGCCCAGGTTGGAACAAGGGCCTTTCTGCATGGAGTCTGCAAGTTCTCCCCGTGTGTGCGTGGGTTCTCTCCGGGTTCTCCGGCTTCCTTCCACAGTCCAAAAACATGCAATGTGGGGATTAGGTAAATTGGACACTCTAAATTGACCATAGGAGTGAGTGTGAGAGTGAATGGTTGTTTGTCTCTATCTGTGTGTGGCCCTGCGATGGACTGGCGAACTGTCCAGGGTGTACCCCGCCTATCGCCCGATGTAGCTGAGATTGGCACAGCACCCCTCGCGACCCTCTGGTGGAGGATAAAGCGGTAGATGATGACTGACTGTTTTCTTTTGTAGGCTGTAGCTAGGGGGCCATCTTTTGCAAAGGACATCTTTTGCTAAAGGACAGGTTTTGCACACTGTTTCAGCAAGCTCCTTAACAACCGACTCATTAACTGTAACAGAACATTTATTAAGGATGTTACACAAGCTATTAAATGTGACTGGAACAGATACAGAGCTTAACAGATAGTGTAATTCCTGAAGCAATTCATCAGTGTCGGATTCCTGTAACCTTGCAACAACACTAACAACCTCAGCTTTGAAATCATTTACAGTATGGGGATTATGTTTCTTGTTTTTATGAGTATGAAATGTATTGTAAATGCTAGTTTTAAATGAACATGCATGTTACAGTTTCATTCCTTCTTAAATGTTCATTTACATGACTGAAGTAATCTCGTTCTTTTGCAAGTTGAGGACATGCACCCAGCTGACATGAATATATAGATAACTCTGATGGTTCTGAAGATGTTTGAGCTTTGTGAGAACTGTATATATGACTCAAAAGACTGTTCCAAAGTCTAAATGTGCATGGACAATTAGAATATGGGCAGCAATGCCTGAAAACTGCTTCCATGATGGCCATGTTTTAGCTTGCAATGTTTAAGCAATTCATACCTACTTGGGACTGATTTTCCACAGACCTTACATTCCCACACACCCATTCACATGTTCTACCTAGAAGAGAAGGAAAAACATATGAAAATAGAATAAAAGCTAACATTTTAGCAGAAATCTATGGCTTATTTAAACTTCAACAATTGACAATGCCATCAACATGTACTACAACAACAACAAAAAGTAACAGGAAAAACAAAAAATAAGTTGTCCCCAGTGTGGAGGAAAAAGCACATGCAGGAATATAATGTAATGTAAATGCAAGTAATATTAAGTTAGATAAGTTTGAGCAGTTTGAATATAACTGTTTATTTTATCTTTTGCAAACAGACGCCTGGAGATAAGTTAACTTCATCTGGTTGTGTTAGCTGGACAACACAATGGGGACACAGTATGTAGCCATATCCAGCCAAAATTCAACATTAATCGATAAAAATATATATTTTCACAGAAATAAATTTATATTATTTTTGGAGTATTAATATCACCACCCATTAGAATTTAAGTGGTTACGTTAATCACATCATTTACAGTGCTAAATCTCAAATTACGTCAGCTCCTGGGACTTAACTAACGTTACTCCTTTATTAAAATTTAGGAGAACATTCCCACATGAGCAGCATTTGGCTACAGTGAAGAAAAAAATCGGTTTGACATTAAATTAATGTCATTAATACGTTTTATAATATAATACGGCATGCCAACTGCAGAGCAAGTAAGCGAGTG
This sequence comes from Solea solea, assembly GCF_958295425.1. Classification (NCBI taxonomy): domain Eukaryota; kingdom Metazoa; phylum Chordata; class Actinopteri; order Pleuronectiformes; family Soleidae; genus Solea; species Solea solea. The sequence continues at coordinate 490,455 of NC_081153.1, read as the reverse complement.
AGTGCCCAACTGCAGCAGCAGGACAAGTCAGGTCAAGTGCCATATGCCAGCCAGCAGCTATACATGTAAACATACGCTCTTAGCGCATTAGCCTAGCGCTAGCGCTTAGCATAAAACAGCTAACCCTTAGAAAGGCGGGGGTGGAGTGGCTCAGTGGTTAAGACCCTACCTTGTGTACCAAAGACATCATGGTCGCAAGTTCGATTCCACCCCTGGCTAATTGTACTTGATCCATTGTAAGTCGCTTTGGATAAAAGTGTCTGCTAAATTACATGTAATGTAATGTAATGTAAAAGGCAGTCACGTCGGAACATAGGGATTTCGGAATATCGGGATGTCCCTTCACGGGCGCTAATCGAACTTCGCCAGACTTTCAACAGTATAAAGTCCAAAGTATTCACATTATCTTTGAGAAACTAGAAAACAACAACAAAAAATAGCAACATCATCGTCATCATCATCCTCCGCTTATCCGGGGCCGGTTCGCGGGGGCAGCAGTTTCAGCAAGGGACCCCAAACTTCCTTTTCCTGAGCCGCATTGACCAGCTCCGACTGAGGGATCCCGAGGCGTTCCCAGGCCAGAGTGGAGATGTAATCTCTCCACCTTGTCCTAGGTCTACCCCAAGGCCTCCTCCCAGCTGGACGTGCCTGATACACCTCCCTTGGGAGGCGTCCAGGAGGCTTACTCACCAGATGCCCAAACCACCTCAACTGGCTCCTTTCAACGTGAAGGAGCAGCGGCTCTACTCCGAGCCCCTCCCGGATGAGCGAGCTTCTCACCCTATCTCTAAGGGGAAAGCCAGCCACTCTCCTGAGGAATCCCATTTCGGCTGCTTGTACCTGCGATCTCGTTCTTTCGGTCATGACCCAACCTTCATGACCATAGGTGAGGCTTTGCCTTCCGGCTCAGCTCTCTTTTCGTCACAACCATGCGGTAAAGCGAATGCAATACCGCACCAGCTGCTCCGATTCTCCGGCCCATCTCCCGCTCCCTCGTCCCCTCACTCGTGAACAAGACCCCGAGATACTTGAACTCCTTCACCTGGGGCAAGGAGTCATTCCCTACCCGGAGAAGGCAATCCACCGGTTTCCTGCCAAGAGCCATGGCCTCAGACTTAGAGGTGCTGATCCTCATCCCGACCGCTTCACACTCGGCCATGAACCGATCCAGTGAGCACTGCAGGGCGCAGGCCGACGAAGCCATGAGGACCACATCATCTGCAAAAAGCAGCGACGTGATCTCAAGTCGCCAAACCACAACCCCTCTCCCCCACGACTACGCCTCGATATCCTGTCCATGAAAATCACAAACAGGATTGGTGATAAAGCGCAGCCCTGGCGAAGGCCAACACCCACAGGAAACAGGCCTGATTTAGTGCCGAGAACCCTGACACAGCTCATACTTTGGGCGTATAGGGATTGGATGGCACTAAGTAGTGCCCCCCTCACCCCATACTCCCGCAGCACCTACCACAGTATCTCCCTGGGAACCCGATCATACGCCTTCTCCAGTTCCACAAAACACATGTAGACCGGATGGGCATACTCCCAGGCCCCCTCCAGGATCCCTGCAAGAGTAAAGAGCTGGTCCGTTGTTCCACGACCAGGACGGAATCCGCATTGTTGCTCTTGAATCCGAGGTTCGACTACCGGTCGAACCCTCCTTTCCAGTACCTTGGAGTAAACCTTACCAGGGAGGCTGAGAAGTGTGATGCCCCGGTAATTGGCACACACTCTCAGGTCCCCCTTTTTGGAAAGGGGGGCCACCACCCCAGTTTGCCACACCTTCGGCACTGACCCCGACCTCCACGTAATGTTGAAGAGACGTGTCATCCAAGACAGCCCCTCCACACCCAGAGCCTTCAGCATTTTTGGGCGGATCTCATCAACCCCTGGGGCCTTGCCACTGCGGAGTTGTTTAACCACCTCAGTGACCTCCTTCAGGGAGATTGACGATGATCCCCCATCAGCTTCCCTCTCTGCCTCCACCACAGAGGGTGCAGATGTCGGATTCAGGAGTTCCTCAAAGTGTTCCTTCCACCGTCCAGTTACCTCCTCAGTCGAGGTCAACAGTGTCCCATCCTTACTGTACACAGCTTGGATGGTCCCCCGCTTTCCCCTCCTGAGGCCCCGAATGGTTTTCCAGAAACACCTTGGTGCCGACCGATAGTCCTTCTCCATGTCCTCTCCGAACTTCTCCAATACCCGCTGCTTTGCGTCTGCCACAGCAGAGGCTGCCGCCCTTCGGGCCCGTCGATACCTTGCAACTGCCTCAGGAGTCCTGACACTCCTTCTTCAGTCGGACAGCTTCCCTGACCACCGGTGTCCACCACGATGTTCGAGGGTTACCGCCCCTTGAGGCACCTAAAGCCCTGGAGCCACAGCTCTCCACTACAGCTTTCACAATAGAGTCTTTGAACACTGCCCATTCATGTCCCCAGCCTCCACAGGGATACAGGAAAAGCTCCGCCGGAGGTGAGAGTTGAAGGCCTCTCGGACAAAACCATGGATGTATTATAAGAACTGGATAGAGCTCCGCATTCCTATGGAGTTGCTCACCCAGTGCATATGCCAAAAAAGTGAGAAGGGTCTAGCTGCAGACCCGCAGACCACTCAACGAAACGCCCCTTTACTCAACGAAACGCCCCTTTACTCAACGAAACACCCCCTCACACTCAATGAAACACCCCCTCACACTACACGACACTCTGATTGGCTCTCAAGAGACTGCGTCTGAAACGTGATGACGTTTACTAACGTGATAACGTCTTCTTTTATTGAAACTTTATTTACACACGCGTATCTCATAGACACTTGTTGACAAGAGACTTTTATCCCGGTGTGCGACAGGAATAGAGAAGAATAAATACTCGTGTTGACTTTTATGAACACAGAAATGTACTTTCTGTGAAATTTGTGAATAATTAATGTCACTTTGTAAAGTATGAAATGTTATAGCCAAACTGCTAAAATATATAAATGCCGATTGGAAAAGTTCTTTGAACATCACGTTTACACAATATAGTATCACGTTTTTGTGATATAATTATCACGTTTATGTGATATAATTATCACGTTTATACAATATAGTATCACGTTTATGTGATATAATTATCACGTTTATGTGATATAATTATCACGTTTATACAATATAATATCACGTTTATGTGATATAATCATCACGTTTATGTGATATAATTATCACGTTTATACAATATAATATCACGTTTATACAATGTTTATACAATATAATATCACGTTTATACAATGTTTATACAATATGATATCACGTTTATACAATATAATAGTTTGTAGTTTGACATGTTGTTCAACTGGACAGAACAACGATTAGAACTAATAAAAGTCTACTTGATCAGGTTTTTAACCTGAAAGAAACCCTCCTTAAATTCTGTGCTGGTGTGGTCCAGGTGGTGGTGACAGACAGAAGTTAAGTAGACAAGATCTGCTGAGTATGTCATTAAGGAGATGTTACCTATTTCCAGGAAGATATGTGAAACATTGGTATCTGAATCAAACCCAGCCAGTTGGACATCAGTAGGTCTTTTGATGAAAGTAAAACAAATGCACTGAAACCCTTGATTCTGCACAGAAAGTTGTATAACTTTCAAATCCATGTAATGAATACAAGTGATGAATGATATATTTTCTTTATTTTATACACAACAGACTATCCAGCAGACACATTCACTACCCAGGGATTACAAGCGCCTGAGGAATTCCTCACACTCCAAGACTTTCTTGTAATTGCTGTGTAAATGTGGCTCTGAAGCTGTTCCCCAAGCTGGGTTATCTCGCTGACAAGACAAAATGATATAGCAAAATAATGAAGTCATTAAAGACACTCAAATACATAATAAGATATAAACTGAAAATTGGATTAACAGTTTCCTAAACTATCCGGCTTACCTTGAGTCAAACTCTGTGCCACGCATGTACATCTCCTTGGCTTTGTCCAGGGAGATGGAGTGAACAGCTCCGAGGGCGTATACTGTTGCCTGTGGCATGAAGATTAAGATTTAAGATTGTGTTAGACAGTGACCATGTGTTAAAAGGAGACAGACATATGCAGTCATATAAAACATGTAGTCTACAAATCAGTGTCAGTGTCTGAGATCTCACCTCTGGCAAAAGTACATCCATTACAAACGCCACTGGATCTGCAGACTTCTTGTCTGTCTCAGTACGTTCGAGTACTTCAGACAAGAAGTGCATGACTTTGTCCACTTGTTCATCATCTTCAAAAAGAAGGATGACCCTGTCCTGTTTCTTGGCCCAAGGAGACACCGTGTTGCCTGTGATGATGTTCTATAAAAATTGTATAGGATTTTAGTTTGGGTATTCATATACAAATACACAAACACCACACTAAATGCCATTGTCACTCACTTTAAGGTGTTGCAGCATGCCCTGATCCTCTGTGATTACACTGGTTAACAGACAACATGCCTCGCGTCGCTTCTGTTGGGCTTGTTGGGCCCTTTCCTAAAATTAAATTACACATAATATGCAACACTGAATACATGTGATTAAGAACTTTGAATAAGACATTTTCTCTCCCTGATTATTTGCACTTCCTCTGATAAGAGGTGTCATCCTGGCTGGCAACTTGTTTGGCCACAGTAACATCACTGCCCTAAATGGATATACAGATAAGCCTGTCTGAGAGGCAAATTGTTACATTACTTCTGAGAACAATCATTATTATCAGGGGCATCTATAAAATGCAGGAATCTTGAAACTTTTTCTCAATATCTAAATTCTCAACAAGAGTGAAAATAAAATACACATTGACTTAAGATTCTACACACATGAAGTACAGTACACATAGATGAAATGGCTCCAGCATTAGTTTACTTTACTTTACTTATTTTGAGTTTCTGATACTCAAATGGATGAGTTGAATAGTTTGATGGTCACAGTTATCCATGGTCAGGACAAACAGAAATAACATCACATTTAATAATACATAAGGCTCATGGGGAAATTAAAGCCTTTCAGCGTTGGAATGAAAAAATATTTGATAATTTAGGACTTACCACCGTACTCCACCATTGACCTTTGGTTTCCCTGCAGATGGGACACAAGCTTTGCATAGCTCCCCTTTTTTGTGCAGATCAGACACTGATAAGTGTCCGAGTCGCATCTTCTCAGCTCAGGGTCTGCTCCTTCACTGAACGTAGTGTTGCTCTATAAGAGAAAATGTAAATTAAAATTGTATTTTGTATTTTTAACATAGAAACATTTTTAATCCAGAATCAAGTAGTAATGAACTGGACTGCATTTGCCTTTAAGACTTTCCCTGTCCTAAAATATAAGCAGGCTAACTAAAATAAATCAAATCAAATGTCACTGTTGACTGTGATTCAACAGAACTTCTAATTTCTAAACATGAAAAATATTATTCATCATCAAATCTTTTATCTTAACAATTGTAGAACTGAGGTCACACGTTTTCAAATGAGCAAAGCTGTGTGCAACTTGTCAGAGTCATTTAAAGATTAAAAAACAGATAAATACTAATATATAGAGATCATATAGTTTATCTTATACGTTTCTTGGTTGAAAATGAGACAATGTTATATTGTCAATGTTATAACCTGTACATATAAATAAAAGAAAAAAAGGGAGAAAAGAAAAAAAGGGAGAAAATCGCTGTCTTGCTTGCTGTTACAATCGCTATCGTTACAGCATGCAGACATTACTGGTTAATAAACCCCACTTAATTGATTTAATGGATACAAATAATGACTATTCATCCAGTGTTCAATATCTAAATGTGTTTTTTATCCATTCTTACCTTTTCCTCCGTTATTTTCCCCTTGTTTTTCCCGTGTTACTTTTTCGGGTTCTCTCTTCATACTCGGTCAACGTAAACGTCATCACGTTTCAGACGCAGTCTCTTGAGAGCCAATCAGAGTGTCATGTAGTGTGAGGGGGTGTTTCGTTGAGTAAAGGGGTGTTTCGTTGAGTAAAGGGGCGTTTCGTTGAGTGGTCTGCGGGTCTGCAGCTAGACCCTTCTCCATTTTTAGGGGGCCAGGGGTAACTGGCTAGCGTCACCTGTCGCTGTGCAGACAGACGCAGATACGTGCGTCCATACGTCAGGCTTTTCAAAATAAAAGCAACACAGTTGTAGTGCATGCTCAGCATAAATACTCCATCTGTGTTTATGACTGACATACCGCGGGCCGGACAGGGACGCTTAAAGGGCCGTAAAATGCCCAGGTCTGCCCTAGCAGGAAATCCAAAGCAGCAAAACACATGTTGGAAGAATTAGGGCTTGTGGATGTTTGGAGATCCAAGAATCCAACAACAAAAGATTTCACGTTTCTGTCTATGGTACATGGGTCATATTCTAGAATTGATCTGATCTGCATTTCAAAGCAGAGCCTGCATAAAGTTAGAGAGTGTGTTATTGAACCTAGTATTTTATCTGATCATGGTCCAGTAAAACTGAAATTAAATTTAGGCTTTGAGTGGCATTTCAAATACTGGAGACTGAATATTTCATTACTAACAGACTCAAGTATAAAAGAACTAATAAAACAAACTATAGACGAATACTTCACAATTAATGATAATGGATCAGTATCCCCCTCAACTCTTTGGGATGGGGCGAAGGCGGTGCTGAGAGGGAAGTGTATTGAGATTGCTGTCAAACTAAACAAACAGAGAATGGAAAGGGAAAAACAGTTGGAAAGCGATATAAAAAGACTAGGACATGAACACAAAGTGACCAGAGATGGAAATGTATTGAAGCAATTACAAGACAGTTGAACTTCCTTAGATGAACTCCTCACACGAAAAGCTGAGGGAGCGCTTCGATACACATCCCAAAGATACTATGAGATGGGAAATCGAGCGAGCCAGCTACTTGCCTTTCAACTGAGAAAAGAGCAGTCAAGCCGCATTGTTCCTAAGATAAAACACCCGACACTTTTTTTATAAAAAGCTTTATGATACTCCAGAAGAAACACAAAACAAAAGGCAATTGGAAGTTATGTTCAAAAATCTTAATTTAGCGAAACTTTCTGTGTCTGAGGGAGATGAATTAGTATCTCCTATTCGAGAAAGTGAGATACAGGACGTTATCAAGTCATTGAAAAACAACAAATCCCCTGGCACAGACGGTCTTCCAGGTGAATTTTATAAGACCTTTATGGAGGAGCTTGTGCCAAAACTTTGTCAGGTCTATAATTATGCTTTACAGAAAAATGATCCACCAAAGAGCTGGTCAGAATCAGAATCAGAATCAGAAGAGCTTTATTGCCAAGTACGATTTGCACATACAAGGAATTTGTTCTGGTGTCATTGGTGCATAACAAGCATACAAAATTTTAAAAAGGCCGGTCAGAGGCCGTAATAACAGTTTTACATAAGGAGGGGAAGGACCCACTGGACTGTGGTGCCTATAGGCCAATCAGCTTGCTGGGGAATGACATAAAAATGATCAGTTCCATATTGGCGAATAGGATGCAGAAATACTTAGGTAAATTGATTAACCCTGACCAGACCGGTTTTATACCGGGTCGTCAGGGAGCAAACAATATAAGAAGAGCTTTAAATGTACAATCAGTAGAAAGGCATTCTGCCCACCCATCAATGCTTCTCAGTCTTGATGCTGAGAAGGCATTTGACAGGGTGGACTGGTCATATCTGAATTATACTATGGAACAAATGGGATTCAATTTGACATTTATAAGATGAATTAATATCCTGAATAAAGACCCAATATCAAGGGTTAGGGTTAATGGGTACTGCTCTAAATTTTTTGATCTTAAAAAAGGTGTTAGGCAAGGAAACCTGGTCTCTCCTATTTTGTTTGCACTGTGTATCGAACCGCTTGCTGAGTTAATAAGGGGAAATGATCAGATTGAGGGAATAGTGGATGAGGGAGGCGAGATGCATAAAATTTCACTGTTCGCAGATGACGTTCTTTTGTTTATAAGAAATCCACAGTCATCTATACCGGCTCTTATGCAATGTCTGGGGGACAATGGGGAGGTTTCAGGGTACAAGGTTAATGAGGGGAAATCAGAAGCAATGATGATAACAGGACGCTGGCCTACGTGCTTGGACAGACAGGTGAAATTCAGGTGGTCAAAAGGGGGCTTTAGGTATTTGGGAGTCATTCTGACTTGTACCTCAAATCAGTTATATAAAGTAAATTATGATAAACTTATTTCTCAAATCAAAAATGACTTGGAAAGATGGGAGATGCTTCCTTTGTCTTTAGTTGGGAGGGTTGAAACTATCAAGATTGTTATTTCTTTTTAATGCATTACCCATCCCTGTTCCTGTATCTACCTTTACATTTCTGGATAAACTTGTTTCCAAATTCATATGGCAGAACAAAAGGCCTAGAGTGAGACTTAAAGTCCTCTGTGCACGCAAGGATAAGGGTGGATTAGCACCCTTGCCATTATGTGTTCATTGCATGGAACACATAACGGCAAACCTTCGACTCCAGACGGACTTGTATCTTGAAAAGTGGTCACCTGTTATAATGTATTTGCAAAGGTGAAAATATTCTAGATGGTGTACCTACAAAGAATATTTTTTTTCACCTCTTTGCTATTTGATTGTCCTTGTATTTTGTATTTTGTATTTTGTCAGTTTGATACCAATATGTGTATTGATACTTGTCATAATGTGTGAGACTCTGTCAAGGAACTTGTTCTAATAAATGTTAAAAAAAAAATAAAAATTAAGTCCAATGTTCACTCCCAAAAATTGTTGTCATAAAAGATTAATACTTTTGTCCTGCATCAGTCCTCCTTTCATTCATCAGTCCTTTTTCATTTTGGTGGTTCGATAACTCAGTGGACAGTTAAATAGATATAGTTGTCTACAGACATGCCACAATACAGACTGTGGGACTGAGTGTAGTACATTATCATATATTATCATTATTTCACGGGATATTCCTATATGCGTCAGTTAGTTTGTCTGGTGTTACATGCATGTATGTCACAAAGTTAGGTACAAAACTACAAATTGTGTTTTACTTTCGCTTGTTCATTTTTGCAACTTTTTGGCATAATAAGACACTTGTGTGCATGTGTCTGTGTGCCCACAGCAAATGGACAATGCTGTGTAGATGTTTGAGCAGATCCTTCATCAGAGTCTCGAGTCTCAGGGTACAGAGGAGCTGTGTAAGATCATCCAGCACTGCCAGGACAGAGTCATTAAGGTAATACACAAAGAAAACAGGCTTGTGCATCAAATTCTTGCATAACATCCACATAATATCTAATATTACATCTGGCATACTCCAGCCCTGGGAGTGAAACCTTTGGTCTGGCCTTGTTTTAGTGTAAATTAAAATCCAGGGTTTTGTTTCACTTCAGATGAGCACAAATAAAGATGTCAGGAAACGTAAGTGACTGCCACTGCCTGTGTCACTCCTACACAAGGTGTATCTATTGTAAAATAAGAGGTGAAACAGTATATGAAATCAGTGTTTTTCTCTTTCTCGTTCTTAAATATGATGTCATCATCCCAGTTTCTTGAATGTCTAGTGAACTAAACATCATTTAGGGAGATAACAACGTCCGGTGCCAAATTAATAAAATGCATAGTGTAGTCAGGAACCCACAACCTTTGAGTTGAAAGACGACCACTGAGCTACTGTCGCGGGCTCTATACCAAAACATTTTTTTACTGACCGACCGGAGAACAAGAAAAGAATGCTGGATTTGCAAGAGAGTTGATGTAGTTAAGTGCAATACGGTATGGTGCAGACATAGATTTCCAACAATTATTGAAACACAGTTGGTCTGTTTGTTTGGGCTCCTGTTATTATGCTGTTTCTCCATGACACAAATGTGGCAAGACGTCAGTGAATATAATCGGCTTCTTCCTTTTTTAGGGATTGCCACAGTGGATCATCTTCCAGATAGGGATTAGATAGAAATTAAAAACTCTAAACACTAGACTTTTGCAAGAACAGGTGAACATCACATAGTGCACCCTGAGAAATGATTACTATACCTCACCCAAACACACAGCTGCGCAACATCTGTCACATTGGTGCTTTTGTCCACCGCTATGCTGAAACACGGTGCAGCCGACAGATCTGCGACTGACTGGTCACTCGCATCTTAGCCAAAGTTTTCTATCCGCCTCATAATGGTCGAGTCGGACAAGTGTAATCCCTTCATTGTTATTTTCCCCTGAGCCAAGGTCCATGCGATCTCAAAAGCGGCCTCAGCGTTCAGCTGTAGAAGTTGTTCTGTGGATGAGCTTTTGCTGCTTACCAAGTGAGGCAATGAGCTGCTCGATTTTTCTTTTGCAAAGTTCACTCCCTGGTGCATAGGATTCATTGAATTTTGGGTGCCAGGGTTGCCAGTTTTTTAGCAACATAAGTTCATTTTAGTAAAAGCCTGAATACTAGGTGGAAAAAATGCATGCATATAGTGTAGTGTACTGTAAATATGTATATATTAATTTTTAAATCACCTTGAAATCATCATGTACCAGCCCACAGTGATATTGCCTTTTCGCTGCAACAAAGGCTGCAAAAACTGGCAACACAATAGTGTAGATCTGAGCAGATTTTTTTGGCAATACTGCCATCTTGTGTAATGAAAGTGCAGCTGCTCATAGTACTTTCATCAATCATTTGCATTGGCTGCATTATCATCGTTATTACTTTACCACTGATGCGAGCCACCAATTGAGGCTTGGCGAGCTGCAAGAAGCTCACGAGCCGCGCAATAAGTAACACTGCTCTGGACCATAATCATGAATTGGACTGATAATCTCAACAGTACTAGCAACTTGTGAAAAGTGCCAGTACACAAATAAAAGTGGTGGTACTAAAAATAGTCAAATTAAAAAGTGTACTAAAAAGTGTACCAGACCACTTCAAGCACTAGTTAATAATTGTATTGTAATGACAGTGATGGTATTTTCTGTATACTTAATGTCTTTTATGTTATCTTCAAAAATCAAGTGCACAATAACATTCACTGTGAATTTAAAACAGCACAGACCAAATGGAAGCATCAGCAGGATTAATCTCTACTGGCTCTTACCGTGGTCTGGCAGAGCTTTAGAGAATAAATCTCCGTGGCAAGCTAACTTTATCAATTGATCTTGTTTTGAGCAAAAGAGTCCAGGATACTGGCGATATCCCAGCTCAATCCCTTCTGTGCATGGTCCTCTGATATTTTCAAGCCTCCACTTGCCAGCTCCATGTTTATTTTTATTATGTCAGAAAGTATGAGTGTGTGGATGAGCTAACTCTGCTTTTGAAGCATGATGATGGTCGCCACAGCGGTCATCTTCCAGATAGAGATTAGATAGAAAATAAAAACTCTAAACTCTAGAAATAAACACTAGACTTTTGCGAGAACAGGTGAACGTCACATAGTGTACCCTGAGACATTATTGCTCTGGATCATAATCATGAATTGGATTGATAATCTCAAGAGATTACTGGCATCTTGTGATAAGTGCCAGTACGCAAATATAAGTGCCGGTACTGTGTACTGGACACTACCAGGCCGCTTCAAGCACTAGTTAATAATCGTACTGTATTTTCTGTACACTTAATGTCTCTTATGTGATCTTATTCTTCAACAAACAAGTGCACAATAAAATTCAATGTGAATTCTAAACAGCACATTGCAATTTCTGCAATTATTATCAAAGTATTGATCAGTAATACAGAGAAAATGAGAGGAAATGTGAATATTTGCTTTGCAAGTCAATTTAAGGTGTGCGCCCCTAAATGTTCTGCTTGCTCTCCTAAAATGTTCAGTTATAGGGGGGGCTTCTGTGCTCCGAGTAAAAAGTTAGTCTGGTGCCCTGCAAACATTGTTCTAAATGGTTTATGGTCTTAGTTCCTCTTCACTAGAGCTGCATGTCCACAATGTAAATTTAATTTCACATTTAAAGTCAAATAGATCAGGATACAGTGTGTGTTGGAGGGCATGGACACTGTGTGTGATTGACAGCTCTGCATTTTGTAGTTGCATAGTTGCAGTTATAGGTGGATATGTAGTGCACAAGCTTTCAGGCTCCACCCCTTCTCTTCTAACTATGGTTGTTTCTGGTTTCAAAAACTAACATGGTGTTGCCCAAAATACTAAACTAACATTTAAACAGGGGAGTTTACCCATCAATGACAAACCAGTTAGTTGACACTTCCCCACCTCATGAGAACCTGCCCCCCAAAATGTGTGTGTGTATGTGTGTGTGAGACCATGTGTGTGTGTGAGAGACCATGTGTGTGAGACCGTGTGTGTGAGACTGTGTGTGTGTGAGAGAGAGAGGAACCAACTTGGAATGGACCGCCTGATTTGATTCATTTCAAAGGCCTTGTGTCATCTGTAAAAAAAAAACAAAAAAAACAGCAAAAACTCAAATAACAATACCCTTTCTCGCCAGTAGGTGTCAGCGTGAGGATGATGAATGAGTTACTGCCACTTGAAGAACAGTGTAAAGACAGCGCCACACAGATTATGGATGGTTATTCATGAACGTCTTCTCTACTATATTCACAGATTCACAGTGTTTCTTGCACAATAAAATCAGTGGCACCAAGAAGAACGTTGTTATCATTTTGCAAGTGTAAAAAAAAAAGAAGGGAAATTTGACCCAGGATTACTCAAAAAAAAGTATACAGTAAAAGTACTCCATACTACTGTAACATGGTGTATGTGTTGCGCTGTTGTGCACTGTTATGTACAGAGTACTAAATATTTAATTATTTCTTTTTTTTATCTTATTTGTCTATTCCCACTGCCCGTAGAATTGACGTGCGTTACGCAGGAGACGCCGTGTTGCGTTCAATGTACGCTGTTAATTCTACAGGTAGGTCATGGTGGAATGTTGCTCCTTAAACTTTATTGTTCTTTTGTGGGGAATGCTGCTTAAACTCTGCGAGGGAGATTTTACGTTCTCTGTGTTGTAGTAGTGTGATACGGGACGATATATTTTAATTACGTTATCCTGAGCAAGCTCTGTGTGTTTTGTTTTGTGGTTGCTAATTATGTTCCCGGGCGCTAGCTGATGTTGACGTGCCCTGTGTACTGTACTGTTGCGTTCAATGTACGCTGTTAATTCTACAGGCTGTCGTGGTTACTGTGGTGGTGCTACGAATAATAAACGGTCTCGTCACCATTAACGATCGACTTCTCAGCCTCCCGTGATTCTTTCGGGAGACACACTTCCCCTCGCCGGCAACATTAACACCTAAACACAACGCAGAGTAACGGCGGGCGGAGTGGCCGTGGCAGAGAGTGTGGGTTACACTACTAATATATGAATGAATGTTATAATTAAAACGGATGATTACACAGGTCATACAATACATCTTTATTCTTAATTTGATGTAATTATTTTACATGTAATCACTATAATATGATAGGGTCAGGGTTAGTTTTGATATATAATTAATATATAATCAATACATTGTGACTGATAGTTGATGAGGTCGAGGGCTTCAGCGTCTTGACCGTCAGGATGAATTGAGCCCCAAACAGTGTGACACATTGTGTTTACCTGTAATTGCAACCGAAAGTCAAAAATATTCACATTTAAGAAGCTGAAAAATGACAGAAACTAGAAAAATATTCACATTCAATTACCTGAAAAATGACAGAAACTAGAAAATATTCACATTTAAGAAGCTGAAAAATTACAGAAACTTGAAAATATTCACATTAAAGAAGCTGAAAAATGACAGAAACTAGAAAAATATTCACATTAATTAGCTGAAAAATGACAGAAACTAGAAAATATTCACATTTAAGAAGCTGAAAAATGACGGAAACTTGAAAATATTCACATTTAAGAAGCTGAAAAATGACAGAAACTAGAAAATATTCACATTTAAGAAGCTGAAAAATGACAGAAACTTGAAAATATTCACATTTAAGAAGCTGAAAAATGACAGAAACTAGAAAATATTCACATTTAAGAAGCTGAAAAATGACAGAAACCAGAAAATATTCACATTTAAGAAGCTGAAAAATGACAGAAACTAGAAAAATATTCACATTCAATTACCTGAAAAATGACAGAAACTAGAAAATATTCACATTTAAGAAGCTGAAAAATGACAGAAACTTGAAAAAATATTCACATTTAAGAAGCTGAAAAATGACAGAAACTAGAAAATATTCACATTTAAGAAGCTGAAAAATGACAGAAACTTGAAAATATTCACATTTAAGAAGCTGAAAAATGACAGAAACTAGAAAATATTCACATTTAAGAAGCTGAAAAATGACAGAAACCAGAAAATATTCACATTTAAGAAGCTGAAAAATGACAGAAACTAGAAAAATATTCACATTCAATTACCTGAAAAATGACAGAAACTAGAAAATATTCACATTTAAGAAGCTGAAAAATGACAGAAACTAGAAAAATATTCACATTCAATTACCTGAAAAATGACAGAAACTAGAAAATATTCACATTTAAGAAGCTGAAAAATGACAGAAACTTGAAAATATTCACATTTAAGAAGCTGAAAATGACAGAAACTAGAAAAATATTCACATTCAATTAGGTGAAAAATTACAGAAACTAGAAAATATTCACATTTAAGAAGCTGAAAAATTACAGAAACTAGAAAAATTCACATTTAAGAAGCTGAAAAATGACAAACTAGAAAAATATTCACATTCAATTAGGTGAAAAATTACAGAAACTAGAAAATATTTACATTTAAGAAGCTGAAAAATTACAAACTAGAAAATATTCACATTTAAGAAGCTGAAACATGACAGAATCTAAAAAATATTCAACAATTATTTTACATGTAATCACTATAATGTGATATAATTGTCATATAATAAATTAAATTGACATATAAAATGACCATTTATATTTCAGTATGTTGTAATCACTTCCGATAGGACTTTATTTTGAAAACCAGAAATAAGACTGCTTGGTTTTGGCAGTTTAAGTAAAATTGACGAAAAACAAGTGAAGGGAGTCCAGGTTACTCCAAAAGTAAAGTACTTCATATTACTAGCATATGAAGTACAAGAGGTACTGAGTACAGTGAAAGTAAAATCATAAACTACTGATACAAAATAAGGATTTTATACATCATCAAAAATGATTACCCTATTATTTGTTGCAAAAAGTGAACTTTGACCCTATATTCCTCCAAAATATATACAGTAAAAAATATTCACATTTAAGAAGCTGAAAAATGACAGAAACTAGAAAATATTCACATTTAAGAAGCTGAAAAATGACAGAAACTTGAAAATATTCACATTTAAGAAGCTGAAAAATGACAGAAACTAGAAAATATTCACATTTAAGAAGCTGAAAAATGACAGAAACCAGAAAATATTCACATTTAAGAAGCTGAAAAATGACAGAAACTAGAAAAATATTCACATTCAATTACCTGAAAAATTACAGAAACTAGAAAATATTCACATTTAAGAAGCTGAAAAATTACAGAAACTTGAAAATATTCACATTAAAGAAGCTGAAAAATGACAGAAACTAGAAAAATATTCACATTAATTAGCTGAAAAATGACAGAAACTAGAAAATATTCACATTTAAGAAGCTGAAAAATGACGGAAACTTGAAAATATTCACATTTAAGAAGCTGAAAAATGACAGAAACTAGAAAATATTCACATTTAAGAAGCTGAAAAATTACAGAAACTAGAAAAATTCACATTTAAGAAGCTGAAAAATGACAAACTAGAAAAATATTCACATTCAATTAGGTGAAAAATTACAGAAACTAGAAAATATTTACATTTAAGAAGCTGAAAAATTACAAACTAGAAAATATTCACATTTAAGAAGCTGAAACATGACAGAATCTAAAAAATATTCAACAATTATTTTACATGTAATCACTATAATGTGATATAATTGTCATATAATAAATTAAATTGACATATAAAATGACCATTTATATTTCAGTATGTTGTAATCACTTCCGATAGGACTTTATTTTGAAAACCAGAAATAAGACTGCTTGGTTTTGGCAGTTTAAGTAAAATTGACGAAAAACAAGTGAAGGGAGTCCAGGTTACTCCAAAAGTAAAGTACTTCATATTACTAGCATATGAAGTACAAGAGGTACTGAGTACAGTGAAAGTAAAATCATAAACTACTGATACAAAATAAGGATTTTATACATCATCAAAAATGATTACCCTATTATTTGTTGCAAAAAGTGAACTTTGACCCTATATTCCTCCAAAATATATACAGTAAAAGTACTCCATACTACTAGTATATGAAGTATAAGTTGTACTGAGTTTAGTGAAAGTGAAATCATAAACTACTAATACAAATTATGGATTTTATACTTCATCTAAAACGGATGATCACACAGGTCATTTGATGTAATTATTTTACATGTAATCACTATAATATGATAGGGTTAGTTTTGATAAATAATTTAACCTTTTTCTTTTCAGAACTTTGTGACTGATGAGGTCGAGGGCTTCAGCGTCTGAGGCTGTGTCTTGACAGTCAGGAAGAATTGAGCCCCAAACAAAGTGATACATTGTGTTTACCTGTAATTGAACCCAAAAGTCGAAAATATTCACATTTAAGAAGCTGAAAAATGAAAGAAAGTAGAAATTATTCACCTTTAAAGGCGACATAGAATGCTTGTATCACACATATATGTTAGTTATGGAGGTCTACTTACATATATTAACTTGTTTTCATGATTAAAAACCTCCTAATCGCTGCAAACGAGCCGATCAAAATATCTCCTCGCTGACGCTCTCGTCAGCCGCGCTGCTTCAGACCAAACAGTTGCTGTGATTGGCCAGCCAACGAGAGCTTTCCTACTGTCCTGTGATTGGCCAGGTACCTGGAAGTGACGTAATAGATAGGCCAGCGCTCAGATACACAGCTCCCCCTCTGGCACGGTGGATGCTCTGCATCTCAGCAGCTACAACGAGACTAGTTCTTCTTCTTCTTCTGCGGTTGAATGTACGCAACCGGATGTGCCCGGACTAGTGCCCGCACCGGGAGGCGCTACGGTGGTGAGGATTTCTGATGACGACATCAAATTAAGGAAGTGTCGATCCGCTTCGCAGAGCCCAGGAAAACAATACAACACTATTTTCTCAGCAGTGGCTGAACTGTTTGTTCTGAAACTTTAGGGTTTCATAAACGAGGTAATTACGCAGATACACACAAAAACGCAGCGTTAATTGGAGCTTCCGGTCTATGTCACCTTCAAGAAGCAGAATAATGACAGAAAGTATTCTTTGTAGTGGGTTGTGATATGACACGTCCGCACCCCCTATTATACATTCCTTTCTATATTCATGAAAATGTGATCAATCCTTGAGTGGACTTAACATGCGAGTAAGCTGGGTGTAGTTTCCTCCATACATCTATCATCTGCTCCAGATGTATTTATGAATCTTGTCATATGCATGTTGTTCTTTTTGTGGCTCGTTGTATCCAAATGACAGTTTTTAATAATAATAATTCAAATCTCCCCCACAAATCAAACTACCCTTGGTTTCTGCTGCTATGATATCAAATAAGCGATTTAGTTCTTCTGCAATGTGTTTTTCCTTGTCCATCTTCATTCAATGGTGAAAATACACGCAGCTCCTCGAAGTAGCAGTAACAGTAATCAGAATCAGAATACTTTATTAATCCCCGGGGGGAAATTGTTTTTGTTCCAGATGCTCCATGCAAAGAAATAGAAACACAGCAGTGGAAACAAGGCATAAGATATGGATATAAAAACAGTAAAATAGGCAATAAGGTGGAAATTAGTAAGTAAAATATTACATAAAAAACAATACTACAATAATAAAGTAGAGAATCTGGAAATATATACAATATACAAATAGTTATCAAAAAGTGAGGATGAGTATAGTTTGTTTAGTGTGTTTTGTTTTATTGACAACCATAGGAGTCCAATCATCAGAGGGAGGAGTTGTACAGTTTAATGGCCACAGGCAGGAATGACTTCCTGTGATGCTCAGTGGTGCATGGAGGAGCAATTAGTCTCTCGCTGAAGGTGCTCCTCTGTTTAACCAGAGTGTTGTGGAGAGGGTGAGAGCCATGCTGCAGTATCGCCCGCACCTTCGACAGCAACCTTCCTCCAGCTCCACCCCCACAAGTCACTGGCCTTTCTGATGAGCTTATTGAGTCTGCCACTCTCAGCCTGCTGCCCCAGCACACAACAGCAAACAGAATAGCACTAGATACCACAGACTCATAAAACATTCTCAGCAGATGCGGAGCCTCCTCAGAAAATAGAGGAGGCTCTGTCCCTTCTTGTATAGGACTTCAGTGTTCTTAGTCCAGTCCAGTTTATTGTCAATGAACACCCCCACATATTTGTAGTGATCAACAATGTCCACATTATGCCCCAGGATGGAAACTGGGGTCACTGGTGTCCTGGCTCTCCTCAGATCCACCACCAGCTCTTTGGTTTTTGTTGTGTTGAGCTGGAGGTGGGTCAGGTCACACCATGTGACAATGTTGTCCACCACAGCCCTGTACTCACCCTTGCTGATACATCCAACTACAGCAGAGTCATCAGAAAACTTCTCAAACTGGCAACACTCTGTCTGGTAGCTGAAGTCCGTGGTGTAAAGGGTGAAGAGGAAAGGAGAGAGGACAGTCCCTTGTGGGGCCCCTGTGTTGCTGACCACTGCATCTGACACACAGTGCCGCAAGCGCACATACTGTGGTCGGCCAGTGAGGTAGTCCACAATCCAGGACACAAGGGGGGGATCCACCAGCATCGCCGTCAGCTTGTCACCCAGTAGAGCAGGCCTGATGGTATTGAAAGCACTGGAGAAGTCGAGGAAGGTGACCCTCACACTGCTCCCCGGCTTGTCCAGGTGGGCGTAAGCACAAGTCAGCAGGTAGATGAGGGCATCCTCAACTCCAATCCGGGGATGGTAGGCGAACTGGAGGGTTTCCAAATGCGACCTGAGCTGCTCCAGGACGAGTCTCTCCAGGGTCTTCATGATATGTGACGTCAGTGCCACCGGTCGGAAGTCAGAGTGGGCTGTGGCGTCTTAGGCACTGGCACAGGGCAGGACGTCTTCTATATCACAGGAACTCTCTGGAGGCTCAGGCTCATGTTGAAGACACGATGAAGCACTCCACAGAGCTGTCCAGCGCAGGCTCTGAGGACCCGTGGACTGACATCGTCGGGGCCTGCTGCCTTACCAGCAGGGAGTTTGCTCAGCTGTCTTCTAACATAAAGCAGATTGAGGGTGGGGGGGAGTTGGAGTCCAAAGTTAGAGGAGGGCAGGTGGCATGGGAGCCAGAGGAGGTGTGAAAAGTGGGGGATGGGTGCGAGGGGCTCACAAAGTTGGATGAGGTGCTATCAGGAGGAGAAGGGGGGTCACAAGTGTTGGTGGCTGGAGACAGTCAACAGTAGAGCCAGCAGGGGCCGGGGCTGCAGTGTCAAACCTGTTGAAGAATAGATTTAACTCATTAGCCCTAGCCAAACTGTCATCAGCTCCACTGCTAGTTGGTCTGAAACCAGTGATGATCCTCATACCACTCCAGACCTCCCTTGTGTCATTCTGGTGAAGTTTCCTCTCCAATTTCCTTCTGTAGCCATCCTTAGCCTCTTTGATGTTGTTATTGAGGTCCCTCTGAATGTCCCTCAGCTCCTCCCTATTGCCACCTCTGAAAGCCCTCTTCTTCTGGTTGAGTATGGCTCTGATGTCTTTTGTTACCCATGGCTTGTTATTTGGATAACAGCGCACTGTCCTTGCTGGGACGATGCTGTCCACACAGAAATTGATGTAGTCTGTAATGCACTCAGTAAGCCCATCAATATCCTCTCCATGTGGCTCACAGAGTACATTCCAGTCAATCACCTCGAAACAGCCCTGCAGTGCCTCATAGCAGTCATCTGACCATGTCCTCACAGTCTTTGTGGTCACAGGCAGCCTCTTCACCAGAGGCTTAGACTTAGACTTAGACTTCCTTTATTGTCATTGCACAGAAAACACAGGAGTGAAAACTGGCAACGAAATTTCGTTGCTTGGCAACCGGATAAACCAACACCACAGCATTGAATTTTGAGGTAGATTACTATATACTATGACTTAAGAAAACAAAATACATAAATAAGTGTGTATATATATAAATACATATAAAAGTAGTGTAAAAAACAGGATAGAAATCTGTAAGCTAACAATATGAAAAAAGCAACAGTTAAATATTGCACAGATAGTGTGTGTGTGTGTGTGTGCGTGCGTGTGTGTGTGTGTGGTGGGGGGGTTGTTATTCGGAATTTAGCAGGGGGTGAGAAGCAACAAGTTGTGATCTGATCTTCCCAGCAGGGGAAGGGACCTGGAGGTGTATTTGTTCTTTACATTAGCATACAGCAGGTCCAGGGTCTTCTCCTCTCTGGTATTACAGGTCACAAACTGGGTGAATTTCGGGAGTGTTTTTTAAATGGAGACATGGTTGAAGTCACCCGAGATTATAATGAGAGCACTCGGGTGTGCAGTCTGTAGTCCAGCTATAGTAGAGTGGATGACGTCACATGCCGACGTTGGGTTAGCAGCCACTACAATAGCATGTGAGAATTCACGGGGTGAATAATAAGGACGGAGAACGGAGACCCACAGCTTGTTAGCTGTGGGTCTCCGTAGGCCATGGCTTCTCCCGGGTTTTGAAACCGTTTCTCAGTTCCATTATATGTGATCCGGAGCTGGGAAGAGAAGACTGTATTTATTACCGTCTCGTCCACGAAGTAGTCATCTCACCTCGCTGAAAGCGGACCTTGCAGATTGCAGTTTTCTATTGAACTGTTGTTCAATATCCGGGCTGCAGATGCGGTCTTTCACGGTGTTGTGACCAGGATTGCATCACCTGTTCACAAAAACAGCAAGCCCACCTCCTTTACGCTTACCGCTCTTAGTGCAGTCCCTGTCAGCCCGGACAGTGTGGAAACCCTCGGTGGAAACATTGTGGTCAGGAACATCAGTGTGTAGCCATGACTCCGAGAAAATCATCAAGCTACACTCCCAGTATTCCTGATGACTCCAGGTTAGCGCTGTAAGCTTGTCCATCTTATTCCCCAGTGATCTCACATTGCCCATTATGAGAGATGGGAGACACGGCTTGTAAGTCTTCCTCTCCATAAGTCTCCGATGTTTTGCTCCTCTCCTCTGCCGTAGCGATCCTTTCCCTCTGCATCCCCGGTGTGTTTTCCTCCAAAGTTCCGCATAAATGTCCTCCGTAGCCAGCCGGCTTCAGCTCTAATCAGCTGATCTCGGGAGTAAACAATGCAGTGATGCTGAGCGACAGTCGAGTGGCAGAGTAAAAAAAGAGCCATTCCACCATGAACAGAACAACAAAAACTCTCCACAAAAGCATGTTTAGAGAGAATGTGGCTTAATAAGTAACTAAAGTTAAAACAAAAAAAAAGTAAGAACAAGAAAGAAAGGAAAAGTTGAAAACAAAGTTAAAGTAAGCAGGAGCGACTGAAACAGGCTGCATACGCTGCGACACATGCGCACTATCAAGCCTAACAAGCCTGATGTAAAGTAGCCATGTGTTTCCTCTGTGACGCGCAGCTGATTGACGGAAAACAACAACAAAAGCACTGGAATGTTATAGAAGAACTCAATTGTTGGAGATGGATCCATTGCCATCATGCCAAGGGTTAATGCTCTGTTCACTCCGTGCATTGACCTGATATTGAAGTGATGCCAGGAGCAGCTCACCATTTCAGAAGCCCGGTGGTGCCCCCACTGCGTGAGACAGAGCTGCTTTGCTCATGCACTCACATCTACCATTAAATCTTAGAGGTATACCAGTGAGTGAGGAATGTGCCACAGCCTCAGCAATTGATAGAAAACTGCGATCTGCAAGGTCCGCTTTCAGCGAGGTGAGACGACTAATTCGTGGACGAGACGGTAATAAATACAGACTTCTCTTCCCAGCACGGCTCCGGGAGAAGCCATGGCCTATGTGAAAACCAGAATTCTACCGGACTCTTCAAAGGACTGACCATGACTTGAAATTAGTGAGAATTACTAAATTTGAATAAGATTGGTGCTGTGCACTCTCTAAACACATCACTTTGACCGCTACAGAGCCATAAGACTCCAGACTGTTCCAGATGGAGAAATAGAGAGCACCTAAGAATCAAGATTGTGCTATTTTTTTCACACTTATTTTGTTAATAACAGATATAATAATTTGACTGCTCAGAGTACTGTGTCTCTCTTATTATTGTTTATTTTCCTTTCTATCTATGCTCAACACTTACACGACTTTTTACATGACAATTTTTTTCTTTTTTTTCTTAAGTTTGAAATATTCAACATAAGGTGCCTTATACGAAACCATGTTCTATGTACAGCAGAGTTTGTACATTTAGTGCTAGTGTATCCTCACACAAGCACTTAAATGTGTAGATATCTTTGCGAGGGGTTTGGGGTTGAATGTACGCCCGGACTAGTGCCCACAATAAAACAATAAAACCCATTTTCTCAGCAGTGGCTTAAATTTTTGTTCTGAAACTTTAGGGTTTCATAAACGAGGTGATGACGCAGATACACACACAAACGCAGCGTTAATTGGAGCTTCCGGTCTATGTCCGCTTTAAAAAAGTAAAGTAGCTAATTAATTTTAAGGTGTTATAGCTGAATATAACTGTGTTTAGGCAACTCAGATAATGGCAGTACAGTACGAGTGACGTTAACTCAAAATCATTAATTGGGTTAAATATAAAAATATTGAAGGTGACATAGACCGGAAGCTCCAATTAACGCTGCGTTTGTGTGTGTATCTGCGTCATTACCTCGTTTATGAAACCCTAAAGTTTCAGAACAAACAGTTCAGCCACTGCTGAGAAATTAGTGTTGTATTGTTTTCCTGGGCTCTGCGAAGCGGATCGACACTTCCTTAATTTGATGTCGTCATCAGAAATCCTCACCACCGTAGCGCCTCCCGGTGCGGGCACTAGTCCGGGCACATCCGGTTG
The DNA here is from genome assembly GCF_958295425.1 of Solea solea. Classification (NCBI taxonomy): domain Eukaryota; kingdom Metazoa; phylum Chordata; class Actinopteri; order Pleuronectiformes; family Soleidae; genus Solea; species Solea solea. The sequence goes on along the minus strand of NC_081153.1, from coordinate 467,486 downwards.
CGTACATTCAACCGCAGAAGAAGAAGAAGAACTAGTCTCGTTGTAGCTGCTGAGATGCAGAGCATCCACCGTGCCAGAGGGGGAGCTGTGTATCTGAGCGCTGGCCTATCTATTACGTCACTTCCAGGTACCTGGCCAATCACAGGACAGTAGGAAAGCTCTCGTTGGCTGGCCAATCACAGCAACTGTTTGGTCTGAAACAGCGCGGCTGACGAGAGCGTCAGTGAGGAGATATTTTGATCGGCTCGTTTGCAGCGATTAGGAGGTTTTTAATCATGAAAACAAGTTAATATATGTAAGTAGACCTCCATAACTAACATATATGTGTGATACAAGCATTCTATGTCGCCTTTAATTCAGACAACTCATACAATGGCAGTAAACTTGAGTATAGTTAACTCAAAATCATTAGTTAGGTTGACTATAAAATGTCAATTTTGACTACTTAAACATGTGAGTCATGTTAATTAAACTGTACTCATAAAAATAAGTTATCCATACAAGTTTAAGCATTCACATTACTAGCAAAATATCAGGAAACTGATTGCCTTGATATGTTCAAGTAAGCTGAACCAAAAGTTATTGAAACAAAGAGACAACAGACAACAGTTTGAATGGAAAACAAAGTTTAAGAATTAAACTTGTTTTGTTCTGAACACAAGTACATGGAGAAATAGGGTCCAGGCTGAAAACTACTGAAATTTACCTTAAATACAGGGGTTCTCAAGTGTGGCTATATATTTTAAAACACTAACCTGGAAACAAACTTTTCCATAGACGTTTTCAGAAAAAAATGACACATGACTTTTTTCTAGGGCGGCCTTCAATCTAATATTGAGAACTGCACTAGAGACTTTCAACATATATTAAGTCAACAAATATATCTTTCAACAGATATTTAGTCTGAGATAACTGGCTAAATCACAACATACATTATCTCAAGGCACTGTACATAGACAACATCAAGGAGAGCAGAGAACCACAACAGTTCACACAATGAGCAAACACTAGGCATCAGTGGAGAGAAAAAAGGCTTTATCATTAACATGAACAAACTGGAATCTATCAGATAAGTATGATTTAAACCAGCAGAGGGCAGCACCTGTGATCCCAAGAGTCTGCTCCAATCTCTGCAGTAGAATATTATGATCAATGGTGTCAAATGCAGCACTAAGATCTAACAGGACAAGTAAAGAAACTAGACCATTATCTGAAGCCAAGAGAAGATCATTACTAACTTTAACTAGTGCTGTTTCTGTGCTATGGTTTAATCTAAAACCTGACTGAAAATCTTCAAACAGGCCATTCATGCGCAAATATTCACATCATTGATTAGCAACTGCCTTTTCTAAGATTTTAGAAACAAAGGGAAGATTAGATATAGGTCGGTAATTAGCTAAAATATCTGGGTCAAGGGTCACTTTTTTGACAAGGGGTTTAATAACTGCTATTTTAAACGTTTGGGGCACATATCCAGTTAATAAGGATAGATTAATTTGAGTTAATATAGAGCTGTTAATTAAAGGAAAGACATCTTTAAACAGTTTGGTGGGGATAGGATCTAACTGACAGGTTGATGGCTTAGATGATGAAACTAATGATGTTAACTCAGGGAGATCTATAGGAGAGAAACTGTCTAACTGTGCACCTGGTGCTTCTAAAGCTCTTGTGCTAAAAGATGAGTCAGTCCCAATATGAGGGAGGAGATGATCCATTTTTTCTCTAATTGATGTTATTTTATTCACAACAAAGTTGATAAAGTCATCACTGCTCAGTGTTAAAGGAATAGATGGTTCAGTGGAGCTGTGGCTCTGTGTCAGCCTGGCTACAGTGCTGAAAACAAATCTATGATTATTCTTATTTTCTTCAATTAAAGAATTAATAGGAAACTCTAGCTTTGTGGAGGGCTTTTTTGTAAACTACAAAACTTCTTTCCAGGCTACATAAAATTCCTCTAGGTTATTGGAACGCCATTTTCTTTCTAATCTACGTCAAGCCTGTTTAAGAGCACGAGTATTGGAGTTAAACCATGCTCGAGACGAGCACCATCTTTTTCAGTTTTCTCTGAAAAAGAAAGTGGTGAATCAGATGAGACATCTGATTCACCACTTTCTTTTTCAGAGGGGCAACACAATCTAATGTAGTACGCAGTGAGGCGGCTGTACTATCAACAAGGTTATCTATGAGGGCGGGAGTAAAATCACAAACGGTACCTTCAGATGTACTGACATATGGCACCGAGTTAAATAAAGGTTGCACTGTCTCTTTGAATGTATTCATATTATTATCAGATAGTATTTCTTATTTATGTTATTGTAGTTCATTATTGTACAATTACATGTGAGTAAATAATGATCAGTAAGGAGAGGGTTTTGAGGAACTATGTTTAAGTTATCAATATCAATACCATAAGTTAAAACAAGGTCGAGGGTGTGACTAAGGCGATGAGTTGGTTTATTAACGTGTTGAATAAAACCTATTGATTCCAACAGCGAGTTAAATGCGCAGCTAAGACTATCACGGTCAACATCTACATGGATGTTGAAATCCCCTACAATTATGATTTGATCTGTCTTAAGCACTAACTCAGATAAGAACTCAGAGAACTCTGATAGGAACTCTGAATAAGGTGCAGGTGGACGATAAACTGTGACTATCATAATTGGTTTCTGTGATTTCCAATTAGGATGAGATAGATTAAGAATAAGGCTTTCAAACGATGAATATCCTGGTTTGGGTTTGGGATTGATTAATAATCTAGTATTAAAAATGGCTGCTACACCTCCTCCTCGGCCTGAGCTTCTAGGAATATGGGTATTAGCATGAGTGGGTGGAGTTGACTCATTTAGACTAACGTAATCTTCTTCATGTAACCAAGTTTCAGTTACACAGAATAAATCAATACAATTGTCAGAAATTAGATCATTTAATAAAACAGATTTTGAGGAGAGAGACCTTATATTTAATAGTCCACATTTAAAAGTGGTATTATTTGACTCTATTTTATTGTTTGTATTAATCTTTATTAAGTTAGAATGTCTTACTCCTCTTCTGTTTGTTATTGATTTATTTACTTTAGTTTTTACTTTAGTAGGTCGAGGGACAGACACAGTCTCAATGGGGTTTTTAATTGGTGACTGCTCGAAAAGAAGCACAGAGAAGCATGAAAGACTGCAACTCTGTGTCCTGGTCTCAGCTCTGGATTGTCATGGGTTTCTAATAAAATGTCCTAAGCTGCTAGATAAGAGAGCTGCTCCATCCAAAGTGGGATGGACGCCGTCTCTCCTCATGAGACCAGGTTTCCCCCAGAAGGTTTGCTAGTTATCTAAAAACCCAATGTTGTTTTCCGGACACCACCTCGACAGCCAGCGATTGAATGACGACATGCGGCTATACATGTCATCACTGGTCACATTGGGCAAAGGACCAGAGAAGATTACGTTGTCAGACATAGATTGTGTGTACCTACACACAGACTTAACATTAACTTTAGTGACCTCCGATTGTCGTAATCGGGTGTCATTACTGCCGACGTGAATAATAACTTTACTGAATTTACGATTATCTGTAGCCAGCAGTTTCAGATAAGACTCTATGTTGCCCGCTCTGGCCCCGGGAAAACACCTGACTGTGGTCGCTGGCGTCGCTATTTTCACGTTCCTCAGGATGGAGTCACCAATTACCAGAGTTGGTTTCTCAGTCTGTGTGGTGCTGAGAGGGGAAAACTTGTTTGAGGTGTGAACAGGTTGGTGGTGGACAGGACTCTTAGGCTTAACACTACAGTCACCCAGTTGCCCTGTTTGTCTCCCGGCTGCACGGGAGCTGCTGAGGGAGCTAATGCTATGTGGTCCGGAGCCGAGTTGCTACTTCACTAAGCCTCGCCTCCACCCTAGCCAGTAAGCTACATTTTTCACAAGTATCGCTAAAGGAGGCAGAGGAGTAGCTAAACATGTGGCACACAACACAGGAGAGAGAAGGAGAAGGAGAGGGAGAGAGAGAAGCCATCGCTGCTAAGCTAAATTACGCTGGCAAAGAAGGAAACACTGTACGTGATCGACGTAAACGAGTTAAAGCAAAAGTAGCGGGTGAAAGTATTAGTCTTAGTACTAGTATTAGTAATAAAACTAGTGTTTATTCAGTTAATCGATCAGTTAATCCTCCTCTCCCGAGCTGTCTACACAGCTCATCTGTGCCTGCTCTGCACCCAAGTCTGACTCATTATTTGATTCAGAACAACTATAATTACATATACAGTTATCTTTATTATTGTGGCAAAGCTCACATCTCTTCACAGTTTTAATACATTCTCTCGCATAATGCCCCTGGACTCCACAGCGGTGACAACAAAATTCTGGACAATTCCGTAGGATGTGTCCTGGCTGTATGCACATACGACAGACTTTGACTTGCCGATCATGTATTACTCTAAAATATTCAGGACCAGTGGCAGAATAAGGGAGTGACTGCACCATCTGATTGAACTTTACCTTTAAGTATCTTGTCCCATCTGCGATGTTGGTCCCCGGCCACATTCTCCTCTTTATCGGTGACACCGCTGAGACCCCCCATCCGTGTAGTTTGTCCAGAATTTCCTTGTCCGTGGTGTAGGCCGGGAGGCCTAGGAAAGATACCACCAGTTCATCATTGTCGAGTTTGTTTGCCAAAACAGTTGTTGTGCCGATCTTGAAGCCGTCCAGGAGCCTTGTTTTCCCCATAGCACTGGTCATTGTAACTTCGTATTTGTTTTCTCCGGTGTAGCGGCAGGCCATTAAGCCACCGCACAACTCCCGCACACACTTCAAAAGTTCCATAATTGTTACTTTCAAACTGTCAGGTCAAAACGTTTCCATTAAAAACAAAATAACACGTCAACAACAAATCTATCTATCACACCAAGCATCTAATGACAGCGACGTCTGAGCCAGCGGATCATTTCATCAGGACAGGCCAAGGTAACGCTGCTCTGCACCGGGCACAGTGAGCACCGAGCATCCGTAGAGGCGGAGCTGATCACCTCCGACAAATGTCGCTGCTAAACTATAAATATGTCATATCTTAATACACCAATCACATGTTTGAATTCTAAATGACTAATTTCTTGCCTCAAATGATGTTAAAACTGCGTTTCAGGACACAGAAAAATATTTATTTCAGATTTATACTTCTATTGTCTGCTGCTATGTTCTGCCAAAATGTATTCTTGGATACATGGCCATCCCAAGTATGCTTAAGTCACCTCCGATGCATACATACAACTGAGAACTGTCCTTGCTGTTCCATTACTTGAGAATTAGAACAGAACTTGGACTGAGGCTGATGACGTTTTCACAAGTAAGGGAGTACGCAAGTACGCACAAGTATGGATATTGAGAAACAGGCTGTGTCTGGGAACAGCCACCCAGTATTTGGCTGACTGACTGAGGCCGGGCGGTAACGTATTGTGTCACTTCCTGTTCTTCCACTGGTGTTACACTGTGTCTTGCACTTGGATAAAAGGTGTTTGCAAACCTAGAGGTGCGGGCCTGGATTGACCTGTACCTCTACCCTGAGGGCAACAGTGAAAACAGGCTGTGCCCAGTCCCCTTTCGTCAGTGCGGACCACATAGCATTAGCTCCCTCAGCAGCTCCCGTGCAGCCGGGAGACAAACATGGCAGCTGGGTGACTGTCCGTAATAAGAGGCGTAGTTTTTAGCCTATGAGTCCTGTCCACCACCAACCTGTTCACACCTCAAACAAGTTTTCCCCTCTGAGCACCACACAGGCTGAGAAACCAACTCTGGTAATTGGTGACACTATCCTGAGGAACTTGAAAATAGCGACGCCAGCGATCACAGTCAGGTGTTTTCCCGGGGCCAGAGTGGGCGACATAGTCTTATCGGAAACTGCTGGCTACAGATCGTAAATTTAGTAAAGTCATGTCTGATTCGTGTCGGCAGTTATGACACCCGATTACGCCAATCCGAGGACACAAAAGTTAATGTTGAGTCTATGTGTAGGTACGCTAAATCTATGTTGGACAACGTAATCTTCTCTGGCCCTCTCCCCAATGTGACCAGTGATGACATCGCTGGCTGTCAAAGTGGTGTCCAGAAAACAACATTGTTTTTTTAGATAACTGGCAAACCTTCTGGGGGAAACCTGGTCTCATGAGGAGAGACGGCGTCCAGAGCAGCTCTCTTATCTAGAAGTTTAGGAGAGGTTATTAGCCATTTCGCAGCGATGGTATGTGAACAAACTACTACTAGAGCTTTCATGGAATCACCTTCAAACTTGGTGAGGTCACTGTGGACAAGTTGAGGAGCTTAAGTTATCAAAAGGTTTCTAATAAGTATCATGGTTTTCAAGATAGGGGGCTGCAAATTTGGTGAAAATTCCGAATTTCTCGCAACGCACAACGAAACTCTTATAACTTTGCGATGGAAGGTCCGATCTTAACTAAACTTGTGGCGATTGATTATGGGCCCTTGCTGAAGATGCCTATACAAAAACTGTCAAGTTTGTAAACATCGCCTCCTGGCGGTGGCAGAAAAAAAAAAAAAAAAAGTTACTTTTTTTTTTTTTTTTAAATCCTGTCCTGTCCAGTACCCAGGACATGTAATATGATTGACTGCATGCCTTTTGGTGTCGGACCGGACAGGGGGACAGGGAGTGGACTGACAAGGGGATGGGGAGTGAGAGAGAGAGAGAGAGAGGGAGAAAAAAGAAGAGAGAAAGAGATCGAGAGGGAGAGAGAGTGTGAGAGAGAGAGAGAGCAAGGTGGACAACAGTATAATACATGGGTTAGTACCATTAAATTGAAATTATATAAAGTAGGCAGAACATACCTAATAAGACAGAACATAGACAACTTAAGGATGACATTAGTGTGTTAGTAACAGGTTAATAACATTAAACAGTTTAAATTATTTAGCGTATACAGAACATACTTTCAGATACAGTTTATATAGTAATTGTTAACGACCACATCAAGAGAGTATGTCCGGGCTTACAACAGTTATATCAGTTAAATTTAATTTATCTTAGCGTGTTAGTGTGTGTGTGCGTGTGTGTGTGTGATCGTGCATATCAGTGTATATGTGCAGGGGTTGTCATTAGGTGTGATTGGAATCTTGGTGGGGGACCGTGCCTTTGTCCGGCCAGTCCCCAGCGACGGGCCGAAAATCATCCAGGCGCCCAGTAGCCGTACAGGGCAGGAGAGGCCCACAGCCACCACCCCCAGGATAGCAACGCATCCATCCCGCAGGGGGCCAGTCGGAGGAATGCGGGGGGGAAGTCCCCCCCACCCAAAGTCGACCCGAGGGGGCCGACGGCGACAAGACCACGGACAGAGGCCGGACCACCCCACACCCAGGCAGGCCGCAGAGGCCCAGGGTCCCCGCACCCAGAGCCCGCCAGCGCCCAAGGGCAGGGCCAGCCCACCACCGGGGGGAGCAGAGCCCCCCCAGACCGCCCACCAGGGAGGCACGGTCAGATACCCACCACAGCCACCCCCACCGCCCCCCAGAAGCCGACCGCACGCCCCCCAGCCCAGGGAGGGACAGGCGGAGGCCCACGTAGGGCCACCAGCCAAGGGGGCCCCCAGAGACGGGAGAGAGGCAGACTCCCGAGCCGGTCCAGACCCCCCAGGTAGAGGCAGGGTCAGTGGTCCAAGGACCCGCCACGCCCAACCCCGCGGTGCCCCGGAGAGGGGTCCCCCAACATCCAGGAGCATCTGCGCCCGCCGACGACCCCCGCCAGGTAGGCAGACTGCCGCCCACCACAGCACCTTCAGGGAGGTGCGTCATGATGAGCCACAACCATGCCTCCCGGACACCCCCCAGATCGAGCGCAGGGGATCCGATCCCCCACGTCCGATGGCCACCACTGCTGCCCTCACCCAGACCGCCTGTCCCAACACGGCCGGGGGGTGAGCAGGAACCGGGCGCTCAGGAGTGCACCCACGATTAATGCCATATTGTTCCACTAAGTTCTGAAATGGAATGAATTTGTTATCTTGAAGAATTTGTTCCAGGTGCCTTATACCTTTTTCTTGCCATGATTTGAGTTTTAGTGTTGTTTTATTCCGTAGTATGTCTGGATTATTCCAGATTGGGGTATATTTACATGGGATATGCGAGGACCCAGTGAGTTTGATAAATTCCCACCAGGCTGACAAGGAGGTATTTATATTTATGCTTTTAAAGCACTGATGCCGTTTGATGGTTTTGCTTATAAATGGTAGATCGGAGATTTTAATTTCATTACAGAGTGTTTGTTCGATGTGTAGCCACAGACTGTCCAGTGGTTTGGGTTGAAACCATTTTTGGACATAGTGAAGCCTATTTGCAAGAAAGTAGTTTGGAAGTAGTTTGGAAGTTCCAGACCACCATAGGCTTTTGCTTTTTGGAGTGTTTTTAAACTGATGCGTGCTGGTTTGGTTTTCAAGAGGAATTTTGTGGTGGCAGAGTCTAAGGATTTAAACCAGATTGGTGAGGGTTTAGTTGGAATCATTGAGAAGAGGTAATTGATTTTTGGTAAGATCATCATTTTCATGGTGTTAACTCTTCCCATAAGTGATATAGGTAAGGAATTCCATCGTAGGAGGTCATCCTCTATTGATTTAAGTAGTGGGGTATAGTTTAATTGTGCTAGATCTGACAGCCTGGAGGAAAAATTTACGCCCAAATATCTAATGTTTCCAGATTTCAGAGGACAGGATGGTGATGATTTGAAGTCATGGTTGATTGGTAGGATGATCGATTTTGCCCAGTTTATCGAGTAATCTGATATTGCTGAGAATTTATTAAGAAGTGTAATAGTCTCAGAAAGAGAGCTTTGTGAGTAAGCCTCTATCATCAGCATAGAGGCTTATTTTGTGATGTAGTTTTGTTGTTTGAATACCTTTGATATTTTTGTTTGTGCGAATAGCCGCTGCGAGTGGTTCGATAAAGATGGCAAAAAGCGATGGGGAGAGTGGACAGCCTTGTCTGGTGCCTCTCTGGAGAGTGAAGCTTGGAGAAGTTTGATCATTTGTTCTGACAGAGGGTCTGGGTGAACTGTATAAAATTTTGATCCAGGAGATGAGTTCTTCTCTGAATCCAAATTTTTCCATTGTGGCAATTAGGAATTTCCAGTTTACTCTATCAAATGCTTTTTCTGCATCTAGTGAAACCACTGCTGCTCTAAATTTATTGATTGTGCAGTAGTCTATTATATTTACTAATCTGCGTGTATTATTAGTTGAATGTCTATCCTTAATGAATCCTGTCTGATCTGGGTGAATTATGAAGGGGGTGATTTTTTCCAGTCTCCTTGCTAAGGCTTTGCAGATGATTTTAAGATCTGCATTTATGAGTGAGATGGGGCGATAGCTGGATGGGAGTGACGGGTCTTTCTCAGGTTTGAGGTGGAGACAGATATGTGCTGTATTTATGTGTGTGGGGAGAGTGTTACTTTCCTTGATTTTTATTATCATTTTATAGAATGTTGGTGCTAGTATGGACCAGAATGTTTTGTAGAATTCCACTGGGAATCCGTCTGGTCCTGGGGCTTTCCTGTTTGGCATATGGTGTAGGGCCTCATTTAGTTCAGCTATTGTGATATGGGACTCTATAGAATTAACCTGTTCATTTTTAAGTTTTGGTAGATCTATGGAGTTTAAAAATGTGTTTATGTCTGTACTTGATGAGTTATTGTTTGATGAGTATAAGTTTTTATAGAAATCTCTAAAAATTTTGTATATTTCTTCTGGTGCATGGGTTAGTTTACCGTCTGGGTCATTTATAGAGTGGATAGTTGTTTTTTCTTTGTTTAATTTAAGTTGGTTAACTAGGTATTTACTGGATTTATTGTTATGTTCAAAGTTTTCCAAGCGTAATCTCTCCAGTTGGAACTGCGTTTTCCTTTCTATTATTTTGTTTAATTCAAGTTTTAATTTTCTTATATTATTCAGCAGGTTCTCATCTTGGGATGCAGCATAGGCAGTCTCTAATGTTTTTATTTTATGTTGTAGTTCTAATTCCAGTAGGTTTTCTTTCTTCTTTTTAAATGAGGAGTATGAGATTATTCTACCCCTCATAACTGCTTTTGCTGCCTCCCAGAGGACATCTGGTTGTGTTCCTGGCAGGTCGTTTGTTTCTAGAAAAATTAACCACTCTTTTTCAAAGTATTTGATGAAATTTGGATCATCTAGTAATGATGTATTAAATCTCCAGTTTCTGATTGGTGGTGTGATGGCCTTATTAGTTATCTTTAGTGAAACTGGTGCATGGTCACTAATGGTGATAGGGTGAATCAAAGTGTCTGTGACGTCTGATAGAATTGAGCTGTTGGTGAGAAAGAAGTCAATTCTAGAGTAGGAATTGTGTACAGGTGAGAAGAAGGTGTATTCTTTATCAGCTGGATGACAGGAGCGCCAAGCATCACAAAGACCATAATCACTCATGTATTGTTTAAGTGTTTCTGTTGATTGCCAGTTCCGTGTTGTTCCTGCCTTACTGAGCCTATCAAGTTCTGGGTTGAGTACCATGTTGAAGTCCCCTCCTATTATCAGTGTTGTGTCTAAGTGAGTGGACAGTGAGGAGAAGAAAGTGTGAAAAAAGGAGGGGTCATCAACATTAGGACCATATATGTTAGATATACAGAAGTTTGTATTATTGATTAATAAGTGAAGTATTATAAATCTACCTTCTGGGTCTATCATAGTGTTCTTATGTATGAAGTTTAATTTTCTATTGATCATGATGGCGACTCCTCTCTGTCTAGAGTTGTAGCTTGCTGTGTATATGTGGGGAAATTGTGATGAGGTGAGCTGGCAATCTGACTTAGCTAAGTGAGTCTCTTGTAGTAAGACAATGTCTGCTTGGAGACTATTTAGGTGGTTGAGGACTTTATGTTTTTTATGTTTCGAGCCAATTCCACGCACATTCCAAGTGACAAGCCTGAGTGTATTCATCTTATTAACCATATCTACTTATCTAGTGTAGACTGTGTGTGTTTTCTGTGCATGTGCACAGGCTGATGTTTAACACAGGGTGTGTGTGTTCCCATGTAAGTATGTGTGTGTGTGTGTGCCTGTCTGACAGCCTATGTGCGAGTGCTGTTGTCTAGGATAGGGTATGTGTGTGCGTGTATGCATGTGTGTGTGTGCATGTGTGCTTGTCTGACAGCCTATGTGCGAAACTACAGCCTGTATGTGGATGTGTGTGTATGTGTCTACGTGCTTGTAACGTGTTTGTGTGTGTATTATGTGCATGTGTGTGCGTCTGTCTGTCTGATAAACTGCAATACTACAGCTTGTATGTGGATGTACATATGTGCGTGAGTTTACGCGTTCAGCATGTATATGCATGTATATGTGCGTGTGTGAGAGAGAGAGTGCATGCGTTTGTGCTGTTATATGCAGGGGCCTCGTTTTGATGTGGTCATTAATTACAGGATACATGTTGTAGATTGTGACATAGTATACTCTAGAAATACATGAACATAGAAAAACATAAAAACATAAACATGAAAAACACATAGAGGGATACAGTGACAGAAATAACCAACCAAAGTCCAACAAAATTCTTACCGTCTTCTTTTTACCTTGGTGTACGTTACGGAGATGTGCAGTGATTGTGAATTTAGTGGCGGATTAAATGAGGGAGCGGGGGAATAATGTGAGTGTGGATTTAATTATGGTTTTATTGTATTGATTTAATGTGGGCGATATATCGGTTTACTGTGTGTTTAGTAGAGCCAGGGGGTTACCTCTTTGTCCCGGTATAACTGACCATTGACGTAGAGCTTGTCCACTGCTATTACTGCCCGGGAACCGCCGTCAATAAACTTTCTTCTCACCGGGAACAGTCTCCTGCGTCGCTCCAGGATCTCTTTCGGGAACTGGTCGTTTACGCTGAAGTCCGTTCCTCGCAGCTCCCTGCCTCGGCTGTTGACCAACTCCTTTTGTTTAAACTGTTCGAATTTGACAACAATCGGACGTGGTCGCTGGCCTTCCTGTCGTCTCCCTCCTAGACGATGGGCCCAGGGGAATGAAATGTTTTTGACGGTGTCTGCCGGGAGTTTGAGTTGTTTTATAATGAAGTTCTTAACTGTCGCTTCTGCGTCTTCTTCGTTTTTTTCCGGGATCCCAGAGAAAACTAGATTGTCTCTCATACTGCGTGCCTGTAGATCAGTAATTGAGTTCTTTATGTTAAAAAAGTAACTTTTATGATTTTGGGAATAACTTTTACAGAGATTATTGGATCAAACTCAAAATTGGTAAAAACACTCTAAACACAAGGTAGATGATGCGTGCTGAATATGATGGTGTATCGTTACATGATGTTGCCATGGTAATGATGCGAAGTCAGATTTTACCGACAAAAAAACAAACTGTCACAACTTCGCGAATCCTTGTCCAATTGAGACCAAACTTGCTAGGATTGATGATAGTCCGGCCCTGAAGACGTCTATATGAAAATATTCACTTTCAAAAACAGTACCCCCAGGTGACAGCAGACAATATGACGTCTGGTATTTGAATGAAATTGTCCTAGAGTTTTTGTGCGATCACCTTTAAACTTGGTGAGGTCACTGTGAACAAGTTGAGGAGCTTTAGTAATCAAACGTTTTTCAAAATGTTGCATGGTGTACGAGATAGGGGGCGCCAAAGTTGGCGTTAAATCATATTTTTCACAACAAAAAGCGAAACTCTTATAACTTCGCGATGGAAGGTCCCATCCCAACCAAACTTCCTATGATTGATGATGGGTAGTTGCTGAAGACGACTATGTTGCTGAAAACAATACATGTTGGAAACAGCGCCTCCTGGTGGTGGTAGAAAATACTAAAAAAAACAAACTGTTACAATTTTGCCAATCCTTGTCTGATCCGAACCAAACTTGCTAGGATTGATGATAGTCCGGCCCTGAACAAATCTATATGAAAATATTCCATGTCAAAAGCAGCGCCCCTGGTGATGGTAGACGAAATTACATTTACAGTTTTTCATGCTGCTCTAACAGGGATTGTTGTATCCACTTGAAACTTGATATTTGGGACCGCAGACCCGTCCTGAACATGTCTGTAAAAGGATGACCTCCCTACAGGAAGTAGAACTCCCAAAACAGGAAGTGAAGTCTAACATTGTCCGATCTGAAACTTGATATGTGAGCCAAGGGACCTTCCCTGAACAGGTTTACGGATACACTTTCACCCAACAGGAAGTTGGCCATTTTAAACAGGAAGTGTGCTCTAACTTAGCACAGGGACGCCGCTGAAAATGACTAGGACTGAAAATAACTAGTACCGCAAGCGGTGAATGAACGGGAGATGAGCTAGAGGACTCGCACGGCGACGTGGGCACACGGAGACTCGCGAGCCCTCGCCATGAGTATCTCATCTGGGGAAAACTGCCCAAGAACACTGCTGTTTCACCAGGCAGCGCTGTCATGACTGAGCCGACGTCATCCCACTCAGCTCCGAGAGGCGCGTGTTGGTTGCGAGGATTGTGACTCCACTGTGGGGAGATAGGTGAGTCCCTTTAAAGCTGATTAGCACCTCTGACAGGCCTGTGCTTTTGAGGCGCAATGCTAAGCTGGCTGATGTTTACTCCTGTGTGGCTCTGTCACTCCGGCAGTTTGCCCCGCCCCCTCCTCCGCCGGCCTGCCGGTCCTGATTACACACACCTGCTGACAATTAAGCCATGTGAACCTTAAAAACTCTCTGTTTCCTTGTTTCAGTGCCAGTGTGTTTTCGTCCATGCCTGGTCCCCAGAGCTCCTCGTCACAGCCACAGAATCCACAAGTTTTCGATCCTCTTAGTGAGCGACGCTTTCTGTTTGTAAATTTTCACAGCCTTTTTAGGAACTCCAATCACTAGGATTGTGACTTACCTGTTATTAGTTAGATTGATTAGATCCAATCATTTAGATTAGATTGCCAATCATAGGATTGTGCTTTTGAGTTAGTTTTCATTTTGAAGAGTTTAGAGCTTTGTTTTCCTCCGTTTGGAGAGTTTTCTGTTTTGAGTTTTAGGTGATAACCATAGTCTGAGTTTGTTTCCTCTTCGGAGTGATTTTTTGTTCCTCGTCCCTAGTTCCGCAACGTTTCTTTTGAAGGGCGTTGCGTTCTCCAATCTGTTATAGTTTTTCATAGCCTCGTTTTTGTTTTCCCTCAGTAAAGAGGATCTGTCTTGTGTTTTGTTAACGAGTGCCAATAAAGACCATTAAAAGGCCTCTGCGTCTGAGTATTCTCTGAACCATCTTATCAGGCTCTTGAAGACATGGATGTTGCCCATCCCTCAGGAGCTCCCCTGCTCAGTTGCACCCAATCAGCTGTGCCACCTACTGCTGATGTGAACTCTGTGAAATCAGAATCAGAATACTTTTATTATCCCGAAGGAAATTGTTTTGTTACAGTTGCTCCATATCAGACTCAGTAAGTACCAGAAAAGGAGCACACAAGTTAAAATTAAAAAAATAATTAAGATTAATATTAAATAAAAATAGCACAATGTTTAAACAAGAATAACAAAATGACAAAAATGTACAACGTGTACACGATAAACATTATCAATGTGATAATTAATAAATGAACACGAAACATCTACAGATGGGAGTTGTAAAGTCTGATTGCCACAGGCAGGAATTATTTCCTGTGCCGTTCAGTGGTGCATCTTGGTGGAATCAGTATCTCACTGAACGAGCTCCTGTGGCCGATCAGCACTTCATGGAGTGGATGGAGGTTGTTGTCCAGTATTGTCCTTAACTTGGACAATTCAATTCAATTCATTTCAATTTTATTTGTATAGCGCCAAATCCTAACATACATTGTCTCAAGGCACTGTACATAGACAACATCAATGAGAGCAGAGAACCCCAACAGTTCACACAATGAGCAAGCACTAGGCATCAGTGGAGAGAAAAAACTCCCTCTTAACAGAAGAAGAAATCTCTGACCGAACCGGGCTCAGAGATGTGCAGTTATCTGCCTCAACCGGTTGGGGTCAAAGGAAAATGGGGGACAGAGGAGAGGTGGGGGACAGAAAGGGGGGAGAGAATGGACAAGAGGGAGATGAGGTAGAGACAGAAGAGAGAGAGAAAGACCAGGAGCAGATACACAACAACTGTATCAAGTTACAAGTTTATACAGTCAATGATTACATGTTTATAGCAATACAATGTAATTTATAAAGCAGCAACTGAAAGTGTTGATAAAAATTATACTAATATCGACTTTTAATTATAGCACAATAATAATGGTGATGATATGTATGATATGGATAGTCTCGAAAACTGGATCTTGATCCTGCAACCTGCAAGATGAGAATACAGAGAGAGAGAGCGAGGGAAGGAAGGAAATACACAAACTAGGGAGAGAAAGAGACAAGGTTAATGACATATAAAAAGTCATATTCATATCTGAGTGTGAGAGAGTGAATGTGTTTGCACCACAGGAAAATCCCCCAGCAGTCTAGGTCTATAGCAGCATAACTAAGAAATGGTCCAGGTTTCCCTCAACCAGTTCTAACTATAAGCTTTATCAAAAAGGAAAGTTTTAAGTCTAACTTTAAATACAGAGAGAGTGTCCGCCTCCCGAACTGTCATTGGAAACTGGTTCCACAGGAGAGGAGCCTGGTAACTGAAGGCTCTGCCTCCCATTCTGCTCTTACAGACTCTGGGAACCACAAGTAAACCTGTATTTTGTGACCTAAGTGGTCTGTTAGGGTGATATGGTAAGACTAGTTCTTTCAGGTATGAAGGGGCCTGACCAATTAAGTGCTTTTTACGTGAGGAGCAGGATTTTAAATTGAATTCTAAACTGTATGGGGAGCCAGTGTAGAGAAGCTAACACTGGAGTTATATGGTATCTCTTTCTAGTTCCTGTCAGAACTCATGCTGCAGCATTTTGAATTAACTGAAGGGTTCTAACAGACTTGTTGGAACATCCTGATAATAAGGAGTTACAGTAATGTAATCTAGATGAAACAAAAGCATGAACTAGTTTTTCAGCATCCTGTAAAGACAGAATGTTTCTAATTTTCATAATGTTCCGCAGGTGGAAGAAGGCTGGTGTCATCTAAAGTCACAATGTGATCATAAAGTTTTTCTCTGAGGTGTTTAGGACCGAGTATAATGACTTCAGGTTTTTCTGACAACATTCTCCTCTCTGAGACCACCGTCAAAGAGGCCAACTCCACCCCCACAATGTTACTGGCTTTGCGGATCAGTTTGTTCAGTCTGTTTGTATGCAAAAATCCTGAGCACGGTCCGGCAGATGTTCAGTGACCTAAGCCTCCTCAGGAAATAGAGACGACTCAGGCCCTTTTTGTAGATGGTTTGCGTATTTATTGTCCAGTACAGTTTATTGTCGATGTGGACTCCCAGGTATTTGTAGTCCTTGACCCCTTGGATGTAAAGAGGGGTCACTGGTGTCTTGGACCTCCTAAAGTCCACGATCAGTTCTTTAGTCTTCGTCACGTTAAGCTGCAGGTGGTTCTGCATGCACCACGTGACAAAGGAGTCCACCGAGTCCACTGAGTCCACCTGAAGAGGTGGTGAAGGACTCCGCACAGCTGGGGTGCACAGGCTTTGAAGACCCTGGGGCTCACACTATCTGGTCCTGCAGACTTGAGTGGAGTCACATCAGTTGCCTCTGAACCTGATTGTCAGTGAAGGTGACAGGTGTGGGAGGGGTGCCAGGTCTCACATAGGAGGCAATGTTGGAGAGAGGAGGAGGGGGAGAGAGAAAGAGCTGGGGGTTTCAAGACTGTGGAGGGGAGAGCAGTCACTGCCGTGTTGAATCTGTTAAAGAACAAATTCAGCTCGTTGGCCCTGTCCTCCCCACCTTCAGCTCCCTTGCTGTTGGATGGCCTGAAACCAGTGATGGTCTTCATGCCACTCCAAACCTCTCTCATGTTGTTTTGCTGGAGTTTCCACTCCAGCTTCCTCCTGTAATTGTCCTTTGCCTCCTTGATCTTGACCCTCAATAGTCCCTGTATCGTTTGCAACTCCTCCCTGTTGCCAGCTCTGAAGGCCATCTTCTTATCATCTTATCATTGAGGAGTGCCTTTAAGTCCTTAGTTACCCACGGCTTGTTATTTGGATAACAATGGACGGTCTGAACTGGAACAATGGAGTCAGTGCAGAAGGTGGGGTTGGCAGTGGGAGGAACTTAACGACCACTAAAATAACATGGGAAAATTCCCTAGGCAAATAATATGGTCTGAGTCCAACAGCACACACTTCAATGTCCGGGCAACAAATCTCTTCTTTGATGTTGATGTGCGCAGGGTTACACCACCGGTTGTTGACAAGAACGGCAAGCCCCTTCCTTTCCTCTTACAGCTCGCGGTGCAGGCCCTGTCATTCCGAACAGTGTGGAAGCTCGTAATTGACGCGTTGTCGCCAGGAATGTCCCGGTGCAGCCATGTCTCCGTGAAGCACATTAAACTACACTCCCGGTACTCCCGCTGACTTCGGGCCAGTGCCGTCAGCTCATCCATTTTATTCGCCAGTGACTGTACGTTCCCCATGATGAGAGACGGAAGACACGGCTTATATCTCCTCCTCGCCATAAGCCTCCACTGTTTCACCTCCTCTTTCTTCCTCCTCTTCTGCCCTCTGCACCTCTGCATCCACGGTGTGTTTTTCTCCAGATCTCAGCCGGGATGTCCGTAGATCTCACAGATAGTCCAGTGGGACGATCAGCTGATCTCTGGAGTAAACAAAGCATGCAGCGTGGAGTTGTTGTGCTGCGGTCCCATCTCTTAGAGAAAGTAGAAGTTCCGTAGTGATAAGAAAGGAAAAAACTCTCTCACCAACATGTTTACAGAGGAAAACTACTTCAACACAAGTTATTAAGTCATACAACAAAAAGAAAGTATGAGAAATAAGTAAAAAAATATAAAAAAGTAGAAGACTGAACAGGAGCGACTGTAAAAGGCTGCACGCTGGTTGGCGCATGTGCAATGCAAAAAAAAAAAAAAAAAAAAAAATACAAACTCAGGTAGGTTGGACTGTGCAACATTAGCATTGAGTCATGTGAGGTGTCAGAAGACTGTGTCGAGGAGGCTGACTCACCTTGTTTTACAGTATGAAGATGTCTTTTCACGCCATCAATCAACGACTGTTGGGAAGCAAAGGGCTTTGTACACCGCATTCACCTGTCTGACAACAGATCATTCAGGCTCCCATACAGGAGGGTGCCCCCTAGCCAGTACCAGAAGCTGCATCAAGTACTGAGTAAGATGGAGGAAAGAGAAATCATCAGAAAATCAACGAGTGAGTATGCATCGCCACTGGTTCTGTTGTGGAAAAAAAAATGGAGACCTCCACATTTGTACAGATTTTCACTGTTTAAATAAGAGGACCCTGAAGGATGCGCATCCCCTTCCCCACCAAGCGGAATGTTTGGCTGCCCTGGGGGGCAACTGTCTCTTCAGTACTTGACTTGGATTTGACATGCCACTACATGAAGGTGATAGAAAATATTCTGCCTTTACTACCCCTATGGGTTTATATTTATACAATCGTCTTCCACAGGGTCTCTGCAACAGTCCCAGTAGTTTCATGTGCATGATGACCAGTATTTTTGGGGACCAAAATTATCTGAGTCTGTTGTGTTATTTGGATGATTTGTTGGTGTTTGCACCTGTTGAGGACACTGCTTTGCAGTGCCTAGAGATGGTTTTTGACAGGCTGCGCAGTTATAACTTAAAGTTGGCCCCTAAGAAGTGCTTTTTCCTCAGAAAATCTGTCAAGTTTCTAGGTCACATAATAGATATAAAGGGTGTTTCAACAGACCCGAGCAAAGTTGAGAGCATCACAAACATGACAAGTTCTGATCTGATGGAACCTGATGGTGCGACCCCTTCCCAGAAGTGGATAAGATCATTTTTGGGGATGGTAAATTACTATCAAAATTTTGTGCCGGGATATTCTGCCATTGCCAAGCCACTCTTTAACCTGCTGAAGGGTGTGAAAATGAGAGGATGAGAACGAGACGAGAACGAAACACAAAACCAAAATGTCATGCAGGAAGCTGAACTCTTCTGACTGGACACTAGAACAAGAACAGGCATTTGAGAAACTGAAATCCTCTTTGATTCACCGTGTTGTCCTGGCCCACCCTGACTTCACACGTCCCTTCCTGTTATCAACTGATGCGTCCCTGGACGGCATAGGCGCTGTGTTGTCACAGATTCAAGAAGACGAAACACGTGCCAGACCAATAGCTTTCACCAGCAAGTCATTGTCTCACTCTCAGAAAGATTATCCAGCTCATTTCTTAGTGTCTGGCTTTGAAATGGTCAGTCTGTGACAAGTTCAGTCACTGGTTAAAGGCCCACAAGTTTTCACAGTTTGGACGGACAATAACCCGTTGACTCACATACTGACAAGGCCAAAACTAGACTGTTGTGAGCAAAGGTGGGTGGCTAAGTTGGCGAGCTATGACTTGATATGATATTAAATATGTACCAGGCCACCAGAACAATGTTGCGCCTTGAGTCGTGTAACATTTGTTAAAGAGAGCGTTGGCTGCAGGCTGCTTGCTGAACCCTATGCAGGTCTCCTCTCTGTAGCCGTGGATATGTCAAGTGTGTTAGTCCATCTAGTGGTTGTGTAAAACCCTCCCCACCAAACAAAACTACCCGGTCCCCATGCGGCCCGCTTGCCATGCACACTCAGTGTGTTGCGTCAGAGGATGTGTCTGCTGTCTTGCAGTCTCACATTGAGTGGGATGCTGGCTAAAGGGCCCGTGCTGTTGATATCTTGCAGTACCTGCCTCAGTTGATTCCACCCGGCCTAGACACCTTACCTGCTTACACTGAAAAAGAGCTTGGTGATAAACAGTTAGAGGATAGGACTCTCTCTGGTGATGGATGACGACATTTTGTGTGCGACTGTCGCCCGCAGGTTTGTGGTTTTATTTAATTATTTTAAAAAGTTTTAAACGTAGTAAATGCTGCATGTTTTTGTTTCCCCACGGGATGGCACTCTGTATTAATCCGATACACACCCCATGTTTTACAGACAGTTTATGTTTTTGTAATGTTTTTGTTTTTGTAATGTTTTTGTTTTTGTAATTTCCTAAGTAAGAAAAATGTGTAACAGACAGAAATGTTGACAATGGCTGAGGGTGGGAGCCAAAAAAGACAGATGACGACATCTTGTAACTGTCACCCGCAGGTTGGAATGAAATAAAGCTCTAAAAACTGCAGAATCCTTGTCCTCCTCCTTGTGCCGACCACAACTTACACTTCTTTTCGAGCAGTCACCAATTAAAAACTCCATAGAGACTGTGTCTGTCCCCCGACCTGTTAAAGTAAATACTAAAGTAAATAAAGTAAATAAATCAATTCTCCAAGTTAAAATAGTTCCCTGGTGTCCTAATGAACATGTCTGTGACAGGCTTTGGTCAAAATACCATAAGGATGAAGCACCATAGCAGTTCAATAACCCTGCCAAAACCGCCCCTTGCAGATCGCTCGGTTTTGTGCCTTTGCCTTTTACATGTTAATGAGACACAGGTAAACACACCCACTTCTTCCAGGGGGTGTGTCGAAGCTGGGCACACTCACACTACCATGACAACAGTTGAACGTGGACCGTGGGAGAAACATGGCTGGTGGAGGAAACATTGCGGTTCAACCATATATGTTTGAACCAGAGTTCAACCCTGACCAAGTTTGTGTAAAACACTATGCACCACTGTGCAGCCACAAACAGCACACTTGTCCCTCCGCATTGACATAATACCGCTCTTCCTCCCTTGCCTGCACTCTCGCATTTCATAGGGACAAGTTGGAGCTAAGGTGGAGCGCTCAAAGTAAACTTCCTGGTGGGGTGACAAGATTCGTGGTGAAGCAATTCAACATCACGTGTTTTATCGCCTATACTTACACTAAGGGGGACCACGAAAAAATGACTGAGTATTCTTTTTCCACACTTTGGCGACTGGAAGGGGCTCCAGATTCCCAAATATAAGTATTACAATTATTAAAAAGTTGATTTTGCATAATAGGTCCCCTTTAATAAAGATTAATACCGACAATCAATTAGTAAAATAGATTCCAGAGTAAAATAATTCCACTTTTAAATGTGGACTATTAAATATGAGGTCATCTGGTTATCTGTTTTAATAAATGATCTCATTTCTGACAATTGTATTGATTTATTCTGTGTAACTTAAACTTAGTTACATGAAGAAGATTATGTTAGTCTAAATGAGTCAACTCCACCCACTCATGCTAACACCCATATTCCTAGAAGCTCAGGCCAAGGAGGAGGTGTAGCAGCCATTTTTAATACAAGATTATTAATCAATTCCAAGCCCAAACCCGTATATTCATCATTTGAAAGCCTTATTCTTCCTAGAGTTCCGATCAGAGTTCTTTGAATTCTTATCTGAATTGTGCTTAAGACAGATAAAATCATAATTGTAGGGGATTTCAACACCCACTATGTCGAGGTGGAGAGATGTTGCAGTGATCTCGACCAGGACCTGGAGCTGCCTGTCAAGGTCGACTCTCATGTTCCACTCCTGGGGAAAATGGCCTAGGTGTTTCTCTTGGCCTGATTCTCCTTCCCCCACCTTCTGTGACAAAGCTTGCGTGGTTGTGGTTCTCTGCTGATGGTGCTCCTTTACTGCCCTTTCGCTGCCCCTCTAGCACCTCGGCCAGTTTTCTCAGGACTTGGTTTTGGCGTCATCTGTAGCGTTCCTTGGAGAGCGCGATCTTACAGCCTGCTAAGATGTGCTGGAGGCTTTGCGTTAGCGGTATTGCAGAATGTGCAGTATTCCTCACACCCGAACCACTGGGCAAGGTTCCGAGGGCAGGGAAGCGTGTCGTCGGTTGAGCGGATGAGAAAGCTAAGCTTTGCCTTTCGGTTGACAACTTCCTCCCAGGTTGTCCAGCTTTCCTGTCGGCCCTGCGACACAGCCTTGATCTTGTAACGCTCTTCCTCTATTTTGTCACCTCCGCCACCACCATCTCCTTACTCTCTTTGCGGTTGGCCTTGACCGTGGCGCTTCTCCCCACCCTAGTCCTGCTCTTCCTGCCTGGACTCTACTGACAATCTCTTGGTGTTGCAGACAACTAACGGCTTGGTCGACCTCAGTTTGGGCGTTCCACTTCCGGCCTGTCCGAACCTTGGGGTTCGCATTTCTAAAAGCCTGGTCAGCGGATTCTCAACTCGAGAACAAGCCTGGTCTTTTACTGCTTGTAACCCAGACGCAGATGGATTGAAGCGGCAGCTGGAGGGTGTTCCTTCCGAAGAGGCCCGTTTCAGAGAGGCACAGTGGCAGCCCCAACCACTTTCGGATGAATGTGTTGGCTTTTCTATCCATCTTACTTGCGGTGGATGATGGGATCTCACTCATTTTCAGCGGTCACTGGATCTGATCTCTGATCATTGTAGAGTGCTCTACGCACCCTTGGAAGCCTGGGACTCCCGCCTTTTGTCAGTTGGTGTCGATGTTTCTGAACTGACTGATGTCCTTGGAGTTTGCTTCCTTGGGGATGAAGACCGCTACGGCTCTTTGCTACTCGGATGGGATGAGTTGCTTTTTCCAGACAGTTCTCATGAGGTACCATAGCAGCTCAAGTACCTTGGGGCAGTTCTTGTAGAGCTTGTAGGGGATTCCATTTGGGCCTGGAGGTGATGAAGATCTTGCCTTCTCCACGACTTGCCTGACTTCACTGCTTGGGGAGCATAATGTTGAAAACAGCAGCTGGAGGTGCAGGCTTAGGCACATACCCTGGTGTTCCTAATGGGACATTCCTTGCTGGGTCGCTGTACAGTAATGTTCTCTGACGTGCTGTTCCAGTTGCTCCCTGGTGGTTTCGAGCCTCCCACTCTTCTTGTGCATGTTCTTTGACAGGATGATAGGATGTTTGCTTTGTTGAGGCATAGCTGATCTGTCAAGTCTGTCAAGGTACATTTGGCCATTCACTGGCTGGCCTCAACAGGAAAGTCTATCTATCTAACTCTGGCTCTTCAAAAAGTTTTCTACAATGGCTTAGCCAACATTTTGCTCCTTTGTTTGTTTTGAGTATTAAGTCAGTTTTCTTTTATTTTTTGTTAATCAAATAAACCACAAGACCTTCTGCAAACTCAACAAACTCGGTAACTTGGAACATGGCAACTTTTTCCCAGCTGCATCCACACTTCCGGAGGATCTTCTCTTAATTTCCTGAAGTTCCAGTGTTCATCTCGTTGTCTGTTTCCATTGCTGTCCATCCTGTTTGGCCCTTCTTTCATCCCGCCTCTCAGAGGGCCTGCGGATTGTTTTTTCTTGGGGTTCTTTGTAGTTAGGTTTGGGTGTTCCTCTTCTGAGGTACTAGTGGGTTGGGTAACTAGCCGGTCACTCCCGGTGCGGTCTTTCCCTGCTGTTATCCAGTCTTTCCTGGCTGTCCTCCAGTTTTCCCTGGACTCCAACTGCCCTGTTCGCAGTGGTCACTGGGTTACCAGAGCATCAGTGAAATGTACAGGGAGGTGGAACACCTACAAGGCATTGCTGCCAGTCGCACCTCCTCCGGTGCCCACGGGTCAGCTGCCGGGTCATCAGCCAGGAACCATCATTCACCAACGTTTTGCCACTTTAATCCTGGAACGTCTCCTAGTGGCGGAGCAGTGACAGGGACATCTCCCTGTCACCCCCTGCAGCTGATGGGTGTTTCCCTCTGTAGCTGTTGTCAGGGTTAGTTGTTCTTTCCCCAGCTCTTGTCTTTCCTCCTCAGCCAGAGCCAGTCCCTCATATTGGTACTGACTCATCTTTTAGCACAAGAGCTTTAGAAGCACCAGGTGCACAGTTAGACAGTTTCTCCCCTATAGATCTCCCTGAGTTCAGAATAAGCCTCAGAATCAGCTTTATTGACCAAGTATGTGAGCACGTACCAGGAATTTGACTCTAGTCTAGAACACGCTGTCAATTAAACGTAGAACATGAACATAAATAAACATAACCTAACAGACATTCAACTGAACAAGGACCACAAAGAACAATGATTTAAAAAAAAAGGGAAAAAAAATGTATAAATAAATAAGGAGTTAACATCATTAGTATCATCAATCAAAACCCTCAACCTGTCAGTTTGTCAGGAACAGGACTGGACCCAAATGCAGGACGGTGGTAAGAAAAAAGTGTAATTGAAGACATGAAGAGAGAGAGAGAGACCAGGAGCAGATACACAACAAGTTACAAGTTTATACAGTAAATGATTACATGTTTATAGCAATACAATGTAATTTATATAAGCAGCAGCAGAGAGTGTTGATAAAAATTATACTGATATAGACTTTTAATTATAGCACAATAATAATGACTGATGATATGTATGATAGCAGTAGCCTCGAAATTAACAGCCTCACAACAAAAGTTAATTGTGGAGTTCCACAAGGCTTGGTGCTTGGGCCAATACCTTTGACCTTATATTTGCTTCATCTCGGGAACATTATTAGAAAGCACAACACACACTTTCATTGTTATGCAGATGACACACAGCTATATTTATCAATGAGGCCAGATGAAATAAATCAGGCTGTTCAACTCCAGAAATGTCTCAGAGACATTAAGTCCTGGATGACCTGTAACTTTCTACTTTTAAAATCAGAAAAAAACTGAGGTCATTATACTCGGCCCTAAACACCTCAGAAAAAAACTTTCTCACCACATTGTCAATTAAGATGACATCACCATGGCTTCCAGTTCTACTGTGAGGAACCATGGAGTTATTTTTGACCAGGAAATGTCATTTGATTCACACATAAAACTAATTTCCAGAACAGCCTTCTTCCACCTGCGGAACATTATGCAAATTATAAACATTCTGTCCTTACAGGACACTGAAAAACTAGTTCATGCTTTTGTTACATCTAGATTAGATTACTGTAACTCATTCAAAATGCTGCAGCACGAGTTCTGACAGGAACTAGAAAGAGAGACCATATAACTCTAGTGTTAGCTTCTCTACACTGGCTCCACCCACAGTTTTGAATTCATACCTGAAAGACCTAGTCTTACCATATCACCCTAACAGACCATGTAGGTCCCAAAATACAGGTTTACTTGTGGTTCCCAGAGTCTGTAAGAGCAGAATGGGAGGCAGAGCCTTCAGTTACCAGGCTCCTCCTCTCCTGTGGAACCAGCTTCCAATGACAGTTCGGGAGGCCGACACTCTCTCTGTATTTAAAGTTGGACTTAAAACTTTCCTTTTTGATAAAGTTTATAGTTTGAGGTGGTTCAGGGAAACCTGGACCATCTCTTAGTTCTGCTGCTATAGACCTAGACTGCTGAGGGATTTTCCTGTGGTGCACGCACATTTACTCTGTCACACTCAGGGTATGAATATGACTTATAATGACATATAAAAAGTCATATTGTCTTTTTCTCTCCCTAGTTTGTGTCTTTCCTTCCTTTCCTCTCTCGCTCTGTATCCCTTATCTTGCAGGTTGTAGGATCAAGATCCAGTTTTCGAGGCTTTCCATATCATACGTATCATCATCATTATTATTGTACTATAATTAAAAGTCGATATTAGTATAATTTTTTATCAACACTCTCTGTTGCTGTTTTATAAATTACATTGTATTGCTATAAACATGTAATCATTTACTGTATAAACTTGTAACTTGTTGTTGTGTATCTTCTCCTGGTCTCTCTCTCTCTTCTGTCTCTACCTCATCTCCCTCTTGTCCTTTCTCTCCCCCCTTTCTGTCCCTCACCTCTCCTCTGACCCCCATTTTCCTTCACCCCAACCGGTCGAGGCAGATGACCGCACATCTCTGGGCCTGGTTCTGTCAGAGATTTCTTCCTGTTAAGAGGGAGTTTTTTCTCTCCACTGATGCCTAGTGCTTGCTCATTGTGTGAACTGTTGGGGTTCTCTGCTCTCCTTGATGTTGTCTATATACAGTGCCTTGAGATAATGTATGTTATGATTTGGCGCTATACAAATAAAACTGAATTGAATTGAATTGAATTGAATTGAACTTGTCATCCTCATGTGTGAAAAGTTGTATTGAGCTTACTCGCTTATACATAGTGTTGTTATATATAGATTTAGGTTAATATTTTAGTGAATGTCTTTTCTTCTTTGCTCTAGATATGCATTCTACTCCTCTAACCAGGCACCTCATCCTACAAAGGTAGCCTTAAAATAACAACCATCAAGCAACCATCAAGAAGCCATCTTTGATTCTTTACGATCTTGTCGTAGCTTCTTCCGCCACCTTGATTTTAGTCTACCCTTGTAGTCTACCCTTTACCTGACTTGACAATTTGGTCTGTACACACAGACTCTCTCGCTCTCTCTCTCACACACACAAACACACACACACACTGTCAGTCAGTCAGTCAGTCATCATCTACCGCTTTATCCTCCACCAGAGGGTCGCGGGGGGTGCTGTGCCAATCTCAGCTACATCGGGCGATAGGCGGGGTACACCCTGGACAGTTCGCCAGTCCATCGCAGGGCCACACACAGATAGAGACAAACAACCATTCACTCTCACACTCACACTCACTCCGATGGTCAATTTAGAGTGTCCAATTTACCTAATCCCCACATTGCATGTTTTTGGACTGTGGGAGGAAGCCGGAGAACCCGGAGAGAACCCACGCACACACGGGAACCATCTCTCGCTGCAAGGCGAGAGTGCTAACCACTACACCACCGTGTGTCCCCAAACACACTGTATATACTTTAATTTAGTAGATATTGTTTCAATCTTTGATGTCTTTTAAATGTTTTTCTCTCTCCTATAGAGCTCCAATCCTTCAATTCAAGATAGTGATATAGTATTATGATTTATTATAAATTATTAATCATAATCCAGATTGGTAATCTTCTTTATTCATGAGACTGTTTTCATTACAAATCACATTGGTTCCCCCAACATAATGGTGCCCCGTTTGAGTCACGGTACAGTTGGCAATTTATTCATTAATCTATAATATAAATAGACCACATTTTTGGTCAACAACCCAGGTATATTCCCCAGACACTGACTATGGTGTGTTATCATTAGTCCTTGACTGGAGTAGACAGTTCAGTTGTACAGGAAATACATAGTAGTACAAATTATTAGATTTACTACATTTAGTTATTGTTACCATATTGAGTCCTATGATTTTACATGTTTAAGCAAATAAAATATCTGTTTCAGCTTTAACATGATGCATATCTCTCACGGCAACAGACAACAAATAACGGATGAATGAGAAAAATTACTTTATTTAGAGATTCATAGAAAAACTTGCAAGAGGCCTCAGAACTCAAACCTCAACATGTCTTATGAAATGCATAAACTATTTCATGCTGTGCATTTAGCCTTCTCCACACATTTTCTGTACCTGAATATGGATTACTTTTGTTACAGGAAGTTGTTGTTTTTTTAAGTTTTTTTATGACTCTGTGTCTCGACCCATGATGGCTTTCTTTGTGTTCCTCTCTGGTCTTAACAGTATAATATAACATTTGGGTCCAAACAGCGCCACCAAGAGGCCAAAGCTGGAGGCCAGGATGGCAAATACCTCCACTGCATCTGCATATTTGCCTGGTGAGCTGATGTAAGCAGGGACAAAGGCCACCCACACTGCACAGAAGATCAGCATACTGAAAGTGATGAGTTTGGCCTCATTGAAACTGTCTGGAAGATTCCTTGCTAGAAAAGCTAACAAACAACTCATTACGGCCAGTAAACCAATATAACCAAGTAAAACTGCAAAACCAACTGTGGATCCAACTACACATTCATAAACTATCTTGTCACTGTGATACTGGGTGTTCTTATGAGGCATTGGTGAAGCAGATACAAGCCAGACAGTGCAGATTGCTGCTTGAACAGAAGTCAGAACCAGAACTGTCCCTCTCTGCTGCACAGCACCAAACCACTTGAGACTGGACTCACCTCCTGGTTTGGAGGCCCTGAACACAGCCAGAACCACCATGGTTTTCACTAAGATACATGAGACACAAAGCACAAAGCTGATGCCAAATACTGCATGTCTTAGTTGGCAAGTCCAAGATCTGGGTCGTCCAATGAAGAGTAATGAACACAAGAAACACAATTTTAGTGAAACCAAGAGAAGAAAACTGAGTTCTGAATTGTTGGCACGGACTAGAGGTGTGCTGCGATAATGGATAAAGATGCCTAGAACAACAACACAGATAGATGTGCCCAACAGTGAGATAGTTGTCAAGCAGATACCCAAAGGCTCATGGTAGGAGAGGAAATCTGTTTTCTTCGGAACACAGTGGTCACGTTGGGGGCTGGACCAGAAATCTTCTGGACAACTGGTGCACTCCATTGAGTCTAAGAAAAGAGGGAAAGTGATGAGATACATGTTTATATATTGTTTACCTTTTTGGGGTCAGCAGTCCAACTGGGGGTGCGTGTAGTTCTCCTTGGCATTGCTAGTAGTGGGGGGATGTTGGCCAGCCTTAACCTAACTGGGGAGTTTGTGAGGTTTGTAGACATGTTTAGGGTCTCTTTTTGACACATCAAGTTTCTCTACCGCTTTATCCTGAGTATATTAGATAAAATGAAAAATGTAATCATTTGATAATTGTTATTGTGTGTAATGTTGGGGATCAGCTCATTAAAGATGGAGTCACATGCATCTTGAATGGAGAACACATGGCCCTTTGCTCAAAGACAAAGAGGGTCATAAAACTCAGTCTATATAGATCCCTTATCTTCCACACATCAGTGGGAAACCCACCTCAGTGGTCACTTTGTGACATGTGACCCCATGTAACATGCAATACAAAAGCCAGGTCTCCCCTCCTTCTTCCTCTTCTCCATCTCACCGGAGGACACATGCTCCTCTGCTCTCCCCTGCCCTTCTGGGTGCAGGAAGGACACAGACGTCAGCTCTTCAACCAAAGACCCTTCAGCACAGAGCTAAACAAGGTTCCAGCAGCAAGAGAATCCTCTCTGCTGATCTTCGAGCAGGCACGCTCACAGCAGCCTGCTATCCTCCCATCAGAGGCAGCGACACCAGAGCCTGCCTAAGGATCAACCAAGGATCCAGAGCCAGATTAGCTCCAACTAGCTAACTTTGTAAGGAGGAACCTGAGCCACAGACACCAGAAACACAGTCACACATCTGCCATTCCAGACAGCAACAGACAGCACCTCAAAAGGACACTTTTGCATCTTTTAAGGACTTGGTAACATAACTGGGCCTAGCATAGCATCACTACTACGATATTGTTGTTTCAATCATTGATGTCTTTTTAATGAATGTTTTCTAAAATATACAGTCTGGTCTGATTAATATTGCACAAGTGTGTATATTGCCAAGCACTTCCCTCTAGAACTCTAATCCTTCAATTTGTATTCTATTGATGTAGTATTGGGATTTATCAATTATTAAGTTAATTATTAATCATTATCCAGCTTAATTTATGAGACTATATTTGGAGGTTATGAATTAATGGTTCATTCAGAACCGATTGTTCTCCTCTGTTTGAGAGGAGTGGTGCCCCGATTTGAGTTTGACTCAACTTTTTTATAAGAAATTAATTATTCCATAATTAATTAATTATTAATATTCTAAATTCATAGCCAATCACGCTCCTAATCCCAACAGTAATCTAGTTTAATCAGCATGGGCTATTTTTCCACTGTATGTTTACCACCAGTATTCATAGGGTTTGTGACGTGCACTGCAGGCATATTGTGAGTACGCAGCTTTGTGCAAGGAAGCATACAAGAGCTTTGTATAGCCAGTTCGCCTGATGCATGCACTATTCAGCCAGAAGCTAAACTTTTGAACACTTAATCATAGATGTATGGATCTTTAGCCTCCAATTTTGCATTCAGTTATTCAGTAAATGTATCCAATGCAGGCAGATTTCATTCTGCATGACATATGTGTGGACTAGTCCACCAATGAAGCTGTCATGATCCTTCTCTGTCATATCATAAATAAACGTCATTACCAACTGTCTGCCTGCCTCCGTGTACTGAATTTGGGTCCCTTCCCTGACTCATTACAGAAGCAGTGTGTTCATGCTGTAGTAAATGCCTTCTCTTGCAGGAACCTTTTTTAAGAAACAAAATGCTTCTTGCAGACCACTGCTTTCTGTGTTTCCACCATAGTGACAGACCAGAGCAGATAAGGAAAATGAGCAGGCTGATGTCTGAACAATGCACACCTACAAGTTGTTCCAATCTGGTCTACCATTACAGGATTTTTAATATGAGATTGTCCTTGTTGTAGTGGAGATTGATTTGGGGCACTACAAAATAATCAGTACTTTAATTTATCTCCTGGGTCATGTAGTGGAAATGCACATATTTTCCATTTAAGTTCTTGGTACTAGTTCCTGTTGTAGAAATGTGCCTTTTATCTTAAGTATGTTTGTATTTAAGATACAAATACAGCCTTGTTGTGGTTTGTCTTTTGCAATGTCACTGTTGCGTGTGGCCATGACATCAGTCACTCACTCACTCATTCATTCATTCAATCACTGTGCTGTGCCTAAACGCCCATATCTTTCCTTCGTCATCCGGCTGGCAAACTCAGGCTGACACACCTGCAGCAGATCCAAAATCGCTACCGCCCAATTACCAGCCTGCTGTATAAGCCAGCAAGTTCAGTTGCTCACAAGACAGACACCCAGCAACACCTTAGTCCCACATCATGATTTGTTAAATACCTTTTTCTCTCAGTAATCTTTGATTTAGTTGTTATTTTATTTTGGCCTGGAGATGGCCGGCAGTCCATAGTTTATAATTTGGTTTTGTCAGGCAGGGAGGAGGGCCAGCTTCGACATCTCTATAGGGGGTGGCCTGGTCCCCCCTCCATTTTGCTGAGTTTGGCCGGTATCTCCAGGTCCCTTTTGGTTAGATGACTTATTTATTCGGTAAAGTATTTATATTACACTTCAGTTATGGTTTCCTTAAAGAATGTTCATTTCATTGTGGGAAAGGTTGGTTAATAAAACCTGTTAAAACGTCCTATTTTCTGGTATCCTTTTAAGTTGAGGTCTCCAATTTGAGCCACTAATTAATTTATTTAATTGTTTGGAGGCCGTAACTTTTGGTGTTCTATGGCTTCTCTGAGGACCCACGGTGATGACTGTAGTGTCATCATGTGTGAGTGTCTCCTGTCAGTTCATTCTACAGATGTGTTTGATTAGTGCTTCTTTCTGCATATACATCAGTTCACCTTGGGCCAATGTACTGAAGATATTGGGCCTGCTGAAGCTCTTCTCTTTAACCATGTTACAATCATGGTTGTAGAGAAGTGAAGAGGAGCCCCCTCCCATCCGTCTCACAGCCTCTTCAGCCTGCTGCCATCGGGGAGGAGACTGTGCAGTCTCCGGGCCAGAACGAGCAGGCTAAAGAACAGCTTCTTCCACCAGGCTGTCAGGAGACTCAACTCCCTCCCTGCTCTACCATCACTCCCACCTCTACTCATCCTCCCCCCCTCTGCCCCCTGCCACAGACCAGGACTGTACTCCCCCCACTCCCCCCCCCCCCCCCCCCTCCTCCTCCTCCTCCTCCACCACCAACACCATTCCCACACTCTGAACTCAGGGACTGCACATTCCACTTTCCCCTGCTTATTTGCACTAAACTGCACTACCTCACTTATCTTATGTTAGAAGATTCTCGTCTTGTTGATTGTTTATTTCATGTCTGTTGATTGTTTATTGTTGATTGTTTACTTATGTTTATTTATGTAACTGCCTGTTTTGCACCGTGGGTCTGAGAGGACTGCCATTTCATCTGTGCTGTATGTCGTACATATAGTACATTTGACAAATAAAACTACTTGAACTTGAACTTGAACTTGATGGTACAGTTTGATTTGGTACAGTACAGTACGGACTGGAATGGAAAAGCCATGCATGCATTTCGACTGAGAACAGTACCTTTGCTTAGCAGGCGGGCTGTGCACTGTGCCAGATGGATGTGTCGCAAGATACGTAGCATAACGTCATGCTAAGCCCGTGCACGGACAACCAACAACATCGAACATGACACAATAGACAACAATGGTGGACCTCAGCAGATTGCTTTTTTCTGCTCTGTTTGTGGCTCTGTCTCAACAAGACGTCAACACATTTCTGTCGCCCAATCAACTAACTGTTGTGGGTCTAGCTCCATCCAAACCTTACCATTACTTTGGTACCCCAAGGGAAGGGAACTAAGACAAGGGAAGGGAAGGGAATGGTTGGATCCAGTTATCTTGGTACTATTCCTAATAGAAACGCAATAAAATACATACTGAACTGAACTGAAATGAACCATTCCACTCAGAGAAAACATGCCATTGCTATCCACTCTCTGGTCTGCTCTGTAAAAATATTATTTACAACTACAACAACAATTTGTTGTGACCTCTTGAGAGGGGTGGGACAAATATTTAAACCATCACACTCACCAGTTGTATTGCTGATCTTTCCTTCAGAACAAGGGACACAGTCAAAACAACACTCAGGTTCCCCCTTTTTTCTGGCCATGCGGGTACCTGGAGGACAACTCTCACTGCACACTGACTGAGGCTGTGTGGAGAAAAAATCCATATCTGTGAGTCTAATCTATAATGAGTAATCGGAAGAAATCATAGTCTAAAAAAGTAACCTGTTTGGATT
The DNA here is from genome assembly GCF_958295425.1 of Solea solea. Taxonomy (NCBI): domain Eukaryota; kingdom Metazoa; phylum Chordata; class Actinopteri; order Pleuronectiformes; family Soleidae; genus Solea; species Solea solea. The sequence continues at coordinate 434,912 of NC_081153.1, read as the reverse complement.
CAAAGTTCCAGAAGATTTTGTTTTCATCCAGTGTGAGTTCTTCACCTTTAACCTCACCCACTGTCTGAACTTTAGTTCTTCCACCAGGGAGCCACATCCAGTTTATGATGTCATAAATTGGAAAAGCATTACCATTCTCATCAAATGATACCTCATCGCCAAATGTTGTTGTGAAGTTTACCAAGTCCAAGTAATACACAAGCTTTGATTATTGGAGTTAGATATATAGAGGGAAAACAAGAAAGAAAAAATGATTGCTCAATTGTTTCACAGTTTTGTCAACATGCACAGCAGTCGAGAGAGCTACTATATGATGAACTCAGAGAGTGTGCATGAAAACAGTAAACATTCTAATCATTTTAAATCACAGAAACAAGCAAATAAAGGTTGTCATATACATTGCTAAACGAAAGGTATAAGACCACCTCATAAAAATGAGAAACAAAAAATTTAGAAATCTTTCAAAAACTTGTTTGAAACTAAAAATGTTATTGCTATTAATTTGGCAAATAACAAAGTGAATTCTAAGAAATGAATAAATTGTAAAATTCAACCACTAAAACTAAATAACTATAATCAACAGTAGTATTATTATTATTGTGCTACAATTAAAGTTGATGTTTGAAGTTTTTTTTTATCAACAATCTCTGCTGCTGCCTGTATAAGTTACATTATAGTTATATTTTAGCATTAAAATTATAATTTTAGTTAAAGAGCTTCTACATACTGGTGTATTAACCATTACAGAAACATAACAAATGATAACAATGCTGTTAATTTAGGGCAGCTGTGGAAAAAACCTTACATTGGGTGGTGGTTGAATACATTTGTTAAGCACTGTATATTAAGACATGAATTGACGCAAGTGCAGCCGCACTGCTCTGACACACTCTGCTGTGAATGAGAAGCACAGTAAACATTTACAGATTTCTTTTACATCATTTTAACTAGTTTTATTGTGACTTCCATAGCCTGGTAACATAACATTATGTTAAACAATTCAGGTTCTTAGCCCCTAGATGCAGTTTTTGCATCAGGGACCATTACTTTGTTCCACCCAAGTCAAATTGTGAAAGAGAGTCTTAATGGCAGCTGTGAGACACAGTCTGTAATTGTTTGAGTGCTAGAGTTCACCTCCATTAGATTTATATCAACAAACTGGTGCTGATTTATGCTTAAAGTGGATGAATTAAAAATTATTCCAAAATGTATTGAATGATGCCCTATGGCCTAAAATATTGTGATGTGTGTTTAAGGCCATATTATCAAGCCCTAGATGGAAATTACTTCCTTTAACTGTATTATTTAACTTGTGTTTAGTAAGTATTGCTGTACCTACAATTAAAAACTCTTAATTCTTAAAAATTGCAAGAATAAAGATATTACGTCTTTACACCTTGTAGGTCACATCATATTACCATTATTAACTTACTCTTTGACCTGCAATTTCAATCCACTGTCACCAAAATGTATAGGGGTATCACAAACCATATACGAGTGAGTAAGTGAGATTGAGTGTAAACTGATATCTCACCTGCCATGGCTCCAGTCTTTGTAAATGAGCACAGGTGTTGTTGCTGAAAGGTCCTTTCCCTGGCTCACATTGCAGCATTTCATCAAGAGCATACGCCAGAGCGTACACAGCCTTATACACATTATACTCTGGCCTGAGGTCTGAAACATCCAGGAACTCAGTCTCCACCTTCTCTAAAACTTCCTGTCCAGTGCATAATTCTCCTCCAGCTTCCACCCAATCTGCTGGAGGTGGTGAAAATCTACACTGAAATGTATGTTCCCAAAACTGATTCACCTGGAAGATAAATCGTTAATTAATTCTTAAATAGTATTCACACAAACAACAAATCAGAGGGATGTCACATACAACTCTCACCACACTATTCCCATAACTGTTGTTGTGATGTAGGTCAGGACGTATTTGTAACAGGAAATAGCTGAATCCTGGTATTTCTCCTCGACGAATCGAGATGCCCAGTGTTCCACCCAGGTACAGCATGAGGTGAGGAGTCTGGAGCACAGCAGCTGTTGTCCAGGCTTCACTGGCCATCCACTGCAGGCCTGTCACATTCTGTCTCACCACCTGTGTGTGATGAGCTCACAAGACTGACTGGATTTTGGACCATTGGGAGGACATGATGTGATGTGTGTGAGGGGGCGGGTCTGTCAAAGCGGAGAATCAGGACGAGCTTGGCAGTGCGCTGCAGCGGCAGATAAAGTGTCTATGTTGTTACTTAAAGAAAGGCTTCCTTTTTAGCTAACGGTATAGCTACAAACGGAATTGATTTTGAGAGAATTATCGGGACACTACCAACTGAATGACTGGCAATTCTTGGTGAGAAGACAGTGTTGGTTGGCAAGCTGAGTGTTTTGTTTCCTCCTCTTCTGCTCCCTCCCGCCCCCCTCTGTGAGTATTCCCTGACACTGCGTCCATGATAGCACTGGGCTTAAGGAATTTATTCCTGAACGGGATTTATCCTCTTCCCTCTACTGCTGTGCCACACTTGGTAATATGCAGTAAGAAGAATGAACACTTAACTGTCAAATGACAAAAATAGTTCAACAAGTGTTAAGTCACCTGTTTAACTGAGCTGTGGACTTTGTTGAAGGTTGATGTCAGAAGCTATTGTGAACTACTACTTGTGAACTACAAATAAACTTCTTCAATCACCAGACTCCCTACCCCCCACCACTCAACTGACACCTGTAACTCCCTAATGCAGTTTTTCAATGAGAAAATTCATAAAATCCACCAGCACTTAAGTTCAAATCATTCAACCCGCTCCCCCTCTGAATTTCTCCCACACAGTCAGCCTTTCTCCAGTTTCCACCTCCCCGCTGCTGCTGAAATCTCAGAACTCATCCGTAAAGCCAAGCCCTCCACAACTCGACCCCCTCCTCAGTCAAATCCTGCCTTCTGTCTCTCCTCCCCTTCATTTCAAAGCCTTGATGAACAATTCCAGTCTGGTTTCCACCCCCACCATAGTACCGAAACTGCTCTCACAAAAATCAAACAACCTCCTCATGGCAACTGATTCTGGATTATTCACCATTCTCATCCTCCTTGACGTGAGTGTGGCCTTTGACACAATTTCTTAACCCATCCCCCTCAATAGATTATCTTCCATTGGCATCACTCACACCCCTCTCCACTGGTTTCACTCATATCTCACAGGCTGCACTCATTCAGCTAAAATCATTCAGATCCCAGCTTTTCCCCGTCACTACAGGTGTGCCCCAGTGCATGGATGACCTACAGCTCTATTTATTCAGCAATCCAAATTCCACCCTCCCGTTCTTCTCTCCCCTCAGGACAAAGCGCCGAACCCTGGGGGCCTTTGCTGCAGCCGCCCCCACTCTCTGGAACTCACTCCCACAACCCATCAGGAACTCAGACTCACTACAGACATTTAAATCATTACTCAAAACCCACCTGTTCAAAACTGCTTACACCTAACTCTCTATTTCCCATTGTTTTATTTCAGTCCTGTCCTTTGTTTTGTTTAGTTTTGAGTGTCTAGAAAAGCGCTATATAAATTTGATGTATTATTATTATTATTATTATTATTAATAATATTATTATTATTATTGTTATTATTGTTATCTAATTTCCTCACATTAAACAATGACAGTCGAACTTGTGACCATGATGTCTTTTGCACACAGGGTACCGGTCTTAACCACTGAGCCACTCCACCCCCTCCGAATCCTTCAATTAATTCAAAATGCTGCAGCACGAGTTCTGACAGGAACTAGAAGGAGAGACCATATAACTCCAGTGTTAGCTTCTCTACACTGGCTCCCCGTACAGTTTAGAATTCAATTTAAAATCCTCCTCCTCACGTACAAAGCACTTAATGGTAAGGCCCCTTCATACCTGAAAGACCTAGTCTTACCTTATCACCCTAAGAGACCACTTAGGTCCCAAAATACAGGTTTACTTCCCAGAGTCTGTAAGAGCAGAATGGGAGGCAGAGCCTTCAGTTACCAGGCTCCTCCTCTCCTGTGGAACCAGCTTCCAATGACAGTTTGGGAGGCGGACACTCTCTCTGTATTTAAAGTTGGACTTAAAACTTTCCTTTTTGATAAAGCTTATAGTTAGAGCTGGTTCAGGGAAACCTGGACCATCTCTTAGTTATGCTGCTATAGAACTAGACTGCTGGGGGATTTTCCTGTGGTGCACGCACATACACTCTGTCATACTCAGGGTATGAATATGACTTTTTATATGTCATTAACCTTGTCTCTTTCTCTCCCTAGTTTGTGTCTTTCCTTCCTTTCCTCTCTCTCTCTCTGTATCCTCATCTTGCAGGTTGCAGGATTAAGATCCAGTTTTCGAGGCTATCCATATCATACATATCATCACCATTATTATTGAGCTATAATTAAAAGTCAATATTAGTATAATTTTTATCAACACTCTCTGCTGCTGCCTTATAAATGACATTGTTTTGCTATAAACATGTAATCATTTACTGTATAAACTTGTAACTTGATACAGTTGTAGTATCTGCTCCTGGTCTCTCTCTCTCTCTTCTGTCTCTACCTCATCTCCCTCTTGTCCATTCTCTCCCCCCTTTCTGTCCCCCACCTCTCCTCTGTCCCCCATTTTCCTTTGACCCCAACTGGTTGTGGCAGATAACTGCACATCTCTGAGCCCGGTTCGGTCAGAGATTTCTTCTTCTGTTAAGAGGGAGTTTTTTCTCTCCACTGATGCCTAGTGTTTGCTCATTGTGTGAACTGTTGGGGTTCTCTGCTCTCCTTGATGTTGTCTATGTACAGTGCCTTGAGATAATGTATGTTATGATTTGGCACTATACAAATAAAATTGAATTGAATTGAACATTAAAAATTAAAACGGGTGCATTCTAACTCATTAAATATGCATTAACAAATACATTTATACAGTACTGTGCAAAAGTTTCAGGCACCACCAGCTCTGTTGTTTTTTCTGTCTGTCGAATTCTGTGATCATTGGAATTTGGAATGAAGTGATGCAACTTAAAGCTGGTCTTTCGCGAGCTGTCAATGAGTTTAACTCATGCAACATGTGTATGTAATGCTCAAGCATGTCTTGAATAAACCTGGCGTAATAAAAGTTTTTTACAGCAGATATTTCTTTAATGAAATAGTAGGACAAACACAGTATTTACCAGTAACATTAATTATGGTTCCACTCCAGTATTTACAGAGCTGTGTTATTGTTCAAGTGTAAGGGTAGATCACGCTAAATACTTGACACCTAGAGGATGTTTTTTTTTTTTAAAAAAACAACAAAAAACTGCATACATATTTTCTGGATGTGTTCCAGTAAAGTGAAACAGAAATAATCATCCTCTATTGTCGTTATAGCATTGCTAAAACAACAAATCTAATGGTGGCCTAAGACTTCTGCACAGTACTGTATAATTTCATACTTTCATACCAGGAAGATATAAACTAGCTTGCACAGTTGATGTCATACACAGACCTGTGATTTACAAAGTATCACAAGCAAAATATAATTTGTAAGCAGTCTTACTCAAAGCAAATAACATTACAGGTATTGCATGATGCAAAAAGCTTTTAGATTCTACAAAACTAATTTCATTAATAATATTTTCTATTGTCTATCACAGGGTTAATCTGTGACTCTTATGTGCCAAGACCATCAACACCCGAGATGCAACATACTGTACATACATACATTTCTTGGCACTGACCTCACCCATTAGTTGGATCATGTGGACCTGATGTGCAAACACAATCACCACTCGAGCTGTAGATTTCCTTATCACATCCACTATTCTCCTTAGTTCAGCAGGGTTATCACCCCAGGGCAAAATCTCTGTGTAAGCCAGACAACCTCCACCAGCTGGACCCAGATCAGAGTGAAAGGATTGAGCAGCATTGAAACCATAATCATCATCACTGATGAGCAGACCTGCCCAAGTCCAACCAAAGTGTTTTAGAATCTGAATCATAGCATTCACCTATGTGGACACAGAGCAGAGGGATTAGTGCACAGGCAGGAATCATCTTTACCAGAAATCCTGCTAAACAGGTTCATCAAAGACTCATGTTCAATCACTAAGTGTTGTATATCTAACACTAGTGATCTTTTTTTTTTTTTTCACAGATTGATTTTCACCTGAAAGTCGTCACTCGGGATCGTCCTGAAGAAGGATGGGAACTTTTGTCGGTCACTCAGACAGGAACATGTGGCAAAATAACTCACCTGCAAAAACCAACAGCCAGGTTTTTTTCAGATTTTTGGATGGATGGAGGTGGATTACTGATCACACCTTTGTTTTAACTCATTTCATTTTGATTTAAATTAATACATTCAATTAAATATTGATATAAATGTTTTTGCATCCTCGCATTCAATTAAATCACCATAATGATTGAGTTGAAATACATATGACTTACCAGAGGCACTCTGTACAAACCTATGACTGTGGATATGGCAATAGTACGTGTAGAAGAAGAATCACCCACAATTCCTAGGACTGGAGGAGTTCCTACACAGTTCTCCTCTAATGTAACTTGCTCTTCTTGACCACTGACTAAGGTCAGTGCTGCACGCAATCCAATTCCTACTTGGACACAGTTATCATACAGACTGTATCCCAGAGTCACATTAGGCAGCAAGTTGGAGTTTCTGTTGATCTCATCAATAGCAAAAGCCATGGTCTGAGCCAGCCTGAATCCTATAACATCAAAACTGACAAAAATACAAGCATTTACTATTAAAATTCTTTATATGTTTACTGTGAAATCATACACACCAACAGATTATTCGAAAACATTCAGCTGCATATCAACAATGTGATTCATATTAAGATGAAAACCTAATAAATAATTCAACATCAATAAAAAGGGCATAAACCCAATGCAATAATTTAACATTAACTATACAGCATCAAAAGAAAATATTAATAATCTTTATTCCTATCAGCTTTGTTCCGTTTCCCGCACAGACTCACCTATAGCAGGTAGGCTGCAGTGGCTCTGAGGTAAAAGGCAGGTCAGGATAATCAGGAAATAAGTGAAGTCTGAAAATTCCACCTAGAATCACATCTCCAGGTCTGTGCATCCCATTTAAATGAAACTGTTTCTGTAACTGACAAGAGGATGAAAAAAGAGACGAGGACACAGCAGAGGAAAAGCAGGCGAACAACAAGAGGAGACTGGTGTCTAAAAATAACCTCATGACTTTGCTTTGGTTCGTTCCTGTCTAAGTGCAGGCTGATTACAATGTCGCCACATTTTATGTATTTGCAGTGTTGTTTATTTTTTACACACCTCCCATTAGGACAGGAAGAAGCTGTAAGGGCATGTAAGGCTCGTAGCTGTATGTCAGTCATGTCAAAGTCAAATACACGGGGGGCCAAAATAAAAAAAAATGGTACAAGTGGAGGGCCGGGCTGGTTCAGTGTTTATTAAAACTCGCAATTATTGCACATATTGAACCATTACCAATAACACAGCCTATATTGCACTTAACATTAATCATTAAATTAAATTAAGCAAAACATAAATAAAATCAGTTGCAATATTTTCTCAAGGCTCTTTCAGTAACTAATTGAAAACGTTTTTTCTTCTTCTTTTTTTTAACAGGTAAACAGCAAAATGTAATTTTCCTTCAAAGCTCAATGGCAAGATAAATGCAAAAATGAAACAGCATGCATTAAAAACAAATCAGTGTGCTGCTCTGATCCTCACCAATGTCTGTCTTTTATAATAAAATTAGAAAAGTCAGTGCAAACTTGAAAAAGTGCAAAACAGTTGCATTAATTTCTTAGGCAAGATTTGTCTTTCTGTGCGTCTGTGTGTTTCATTGATGTTTCATACTGCCTTCTTAAGTTATATTCTTTCATAACAGACACGCTGTCTCCACACACAAGACACACAGGCTTTCCTTTTACTTCGGTGAACATGTATTCTGTCTCCCACCTGTCTTGAAACCCCCTGTTTTCAGCGTCTACCTTTCTATTTGCCATTTTGGGGGAGAGGGAGATGAAAATTGACGGCGATGTTTAGTCCTCCACTGTGACTGTGCTGCTGCTCATGAAGAGAAGACGCGGGATCGCGCTCGCTTGCGGGCACTCGGTACGCGCCAATGCACTCGCAGTGCATCTTGGGATTTGTAGTATTATGGTGCTGCCGGCACATAATACTGCTAGTAATTAAATATCATCCCGCGGGCCATAGACAACTCATTCACGGGCCGGATCCGGCCCGCGGGCCTTGACTCTGACATATGTGCTGTATGTGGTTAGGCTTCCTGCACATTTTAAATGCTATACTATATTAATTGTTTTCTACAGGAACATTTCATGTGTTTATTTCATGTTTCTGTAACTTGATGAGTTGATGTGAAAACCATTTGCTGGCTCTGTCACTTTCTCATGGTATTTGCCATTATATTCTGTTAGCAGGATGCTAAATGTGAACAAGCTGCCAGTCAGTCTGACTGGACATTTATGTATGTATGTGAATACATTTTTTGAAGCTAAAAGCTTGAGACCAAAAGGACTAGCCACTTTCTCTGGTGTTATTGGAGACTTTTGTGGTGTTTGCAGACTCTCGTGTGAAAGCACATATCACTCTGCAGTTACTGTGCTCAACAAGCAGCGGGTGCTGCCGGGATCCCCTCCCAAAGCACTCGCAGGCGGTCAGTCTCACAGTAGCGTCCACAGCAGTCCCAGCCTGCGGTCAAAGCAGAGAGGAGACCCTCACCACTCCGCGTCCAGGCTGCTAATGAATCGCGCATGGCCACCTCCGTTTAAATGTAAATGTGTCTCACACAAAAATAAATCACGCATCTGACACATATCAGACAAAACATATGTGTTATGTCTGATATGTGATATCTATACTGTGTCACGGCGCACATGGTCAATTATGCAAATTAGGCGATGACGTAATTTAGCGACTTCTAGCGACTTTTAGGACAGCCAATAGCGACTGTGCTTATTGAAGAGTTGGCAACAGTGTTGAGGAGGGGGTAAAAGACAACTTCACTGATACTGAGATACTAAGAGGCGTACTAAGAATAATAAAGCCAGGAGATTTCAAAGATATGCTTGTCAACAAAGAAGATATGATGGTAGCTGAGCTCAAGGGATTTTTACAGTCAGATATAGGTGAGAGAAATAGCACAGAACTATTTCAAGAGCTCATTTGTGCCAAACAGAAAGAACATGAGACCACTCAGCAGTTTCCTTTATCGTTTCATTGGGCTCAAGCAAAGAATCCTCTTTTTATCAAAACAATCCAAAGCAGAGATGAAGTATAATCCAGACACAGTCCAAGGTGTATTTCTGCACACAGTGTATCAGGGAATAGGGCACAAGCACAACGACATTCGTAGGGAGTTGAAGCCCTTAATCTCAGATCATACTGTAGCTGATGAAACAAATCTTAAACAGGTCACAAAAATAACGAGTGATGAAAGTGAGTGACAGCCAGGAGCAGATAGCCAACTGATAGGCAGGAAAGCTTTAACTAAGTGTATCCTTAATGGCCTGGCAGTTACTGCTCTAGTAGACACTGGGGCTCAAGTTAGTATAATTCATAGGTCTTGGAAAGACAAGTACCTACCTGATCTTGACATTCGGCCTCTATCAGAGCTCATAGACCTGGAGGATAAAACCCAACTGGACGTGTATGCAGTAAATGAGGAGCTCATTCCATTTGAGGGGTGGGTTATCATCACAGTGAACTTACCTGGAAATGAGGATCCCAACCTGTCTATTAATGTGCCAATGTGAGTCCCTTACCTCAGGATATGCCACTGATAGGTTTTAATGTAGTGGAAGTAGTGATCCAGGAAAAGCCGGAGAGATTGATCCCCACTCTCACTCAGCTGCTTGGAGGAGCCATGTCCATCCCTGAAGACACAGCCCAGACTATTTTACATTTTGTCCAGACCAAAAAAACTGTTGCACCCCAGGGGCGCCTGAGAATAGGGCAGAAAGACAGAGTAATCCCTGCTGGTGGTGTAGCCTGGGTGAAATGTAGTGTTATGGCCTGGGTTGTGTTTGTGTTACGTTTTGTGTACTTGTCTTCCCCTTTTTCTTTCTCTTGTGTTTACCTGCAGTGTTGGAGGGTGGCAGAGGAGGAGCTAATTCACATCTGACAAGGGCAGTGAGGCACACCTGGTTTCAATCCTCACCTGATTCACCTCCCCATAAAACCGGCTCTGACTTCACTCCTCTGCCAGATAATTCCGTCAAATCGGTAGAGCTAGTAGAAAGTCTCCAGTGAAATTACTCTTGTGAATTCCTGTGAACGAGCTGAGCGCTCACTGCCCTTTGTTTTTCTGTGGACCTGCCTCCTGCTACCAGCTGCCTGCAGCAGCGGATACTTTTTGATGAATTAAGTAATTAGAAAACTTTTGTTAAATAAATTGTTGATCATCTACGGACAGCCTCTGTTCTCCAGGCTGCAACATGTAGAGTCCCACCACAGCTAGATCCATCTGACTCGTTAGTGTAGTTTGAACCAGAGGAAAACTGTGTGCAACTGCAGCAGTTAGATTTAGGTGAGGGATTGTTGGTAATTCAGAATGAGAGACAAGTAGCTGTGCCTCTAGGGAACCACACTAAACATAACATCATTCTGCCCAGAAAATACCCCATTGGCAGCATTCAGCCAAATAAAAAAAAATGTTGAAACTGACTCACCTGCTGAAACAGAGATTAAGGTTCAAAATATCAGGGTGTCATCAGCCAAATCAACCTGCACTACGGTGGCAACCACCAGTTGATTTGAGTCATATTGATAAGGAACAGCAAGAAATTGTAAGTAGAATGCTATATGAAGAGTCATCCGCTTTCTCAAAAGATGCTGACGATATTGGCTGTATTCCAAGCTTACAAATGTTGATTAACACCAAAGACGCAATCCCAGTACAGAAAGCTCATTCTTCTGTGCCAAAGCCACTGGTGGCTGATGTGAACGAGTACATCCAAGATCTATTAGCAAAAGGGTGGATTGTTAAGTCGAAGTCTCCTTATGCAGCCCCTGTCGTGTGTGGCCAAGAAAAGGATGGTTCACTGCGCCTTTGTGTTGATTACAGGTTGTTGAACAAGAAAATCATCCCTGACAGGCATCCGCTTCCTTGGAACCAAGAATGGAACCAGAATACCCTTTGGCCTGTCCAACACCCCTGCGGCTTTCCAAAGGAGTATGGAAGAGATACTTACCTCACTCAGGGATGAATGCTGTATTTCCTATTTTGATGACATCCTTTGCTATTGAGGAGCCTGTTGAGGGAGTTCGCAAAGTCTTGAGGGCACTTCAAAAGCATGTCGTGAAGTTGAGACCCGAAAAATGTGAACTGTTTCACAGGCAGGTCAGATATGTGGGTCGCCTGGTCTTGGCAGAAGGCATGCACATTGACCCAAAGGATCTTGAAGCTGTGCAGTTCCTTACAGCTAAAACCCCCCGACCAGTTGGTATTGTGAGACGTCTTGTGGGGTTCCTAAGTTACTCGGAGCTACCTTAAGGATTTCTCACGCATTGCACAACCAATTTATGAACTCCTCAAAATCAAACCTGGTGTATCAACTGTGCTACCCCACCAAGCAAAGACCAAGGGCCCCCAGCTCTCCTCCAAGACCGCTGTGGAGTGGACTGGGGACCATCAGAAAGCACTGGAGCACCTTACCAGCAGGCTCACCAATCCTCCAGTTCTCGCTTACCCAGACTTAAATCTACCATTCCAACTGCCCACAGATGCCTATGAACAGGGTCTTGGGGCTGTCCTTTATCAGCATCAAAATGGTAAGCTGAGAGTCATAGGCTACGGCTCTAGGACACTGACGCCAGCTGAAAAGAATTACCATTTGCACAGTGGAAAATTGGAATTTCTTGCACTTAAATGGGCTGTGTGCGAGAAGTTTAGGGATTACCTATACTACGCCCCACACTTCACTATTTATACCGACAATAACCCATTGACTTATGTGATGAGCGCTGCAAAGCTCACCGCTGTTGGACATCGTTGGGTTGGAGAACTATCCGACTTCAGGTTCGGTATAAAGTACAGACCTGGCAAGACAAATATAGATGCTGACACATTATCTCGCATGCCCCTCAACATTGATGAGTATGTAGGAGAGTGTACTGAGGGGTTATCACAGGATGTTGTTCAGGCCACCTGGAATGGGAACAGAGAAGCTCAGGAACGGGAGGTGGCTTGGGTAGCTGCACTTACTCTCACCACTAATTCCGACCAAGACCCCCTGCACCCCTTCCAACAATCAGTAGAGACGAATTAGCCAAAGCCCAAAGAGAAGATAAAGCAGTGCGGGAAATCATAAGACTAAAAGAGACAGATACCGTACTGACTAGTGACACACGACGAACAGTAAACAGAACAGCAAAGAAACTTCTCCATGAATGGAGTAGACTGTTTGTAAGTGATGGACTTTTGTACAGACAATCTGGTGACAGACAGCAACTAGTCCTGCCCCATGGCATTAAAGTGTCTCCATGACTACATGGGGCATGTAGGTACTGAGCGCGTCCTGTGTCTGGCAAGAGAGCGGTTTTACTGGCCGTATATGAAAAGGGTGGAGGAATACGTCACTAGGATATGTCCTTGTGTTAAACAAAAGAAACCTGAAACCTGCCCCCATGGAGTCGATCACCTCAAACTCACCATTTGACCTTGTGTGTATAGACTACCTGCACCTCGAACCTAGTTGTGGGGGATATGAATATATCCTGGTGGTCGTGGATCTTTTTACAAGATCCGTTCAAGTGCACCCAACTAAGAACAAATCTGGACAAACAGCGGCGGATCGCATCTTTGAGAATTTTATCCTATGCTTTGGTTACCCAGGCAGGGTACTCTTCAGGACCCTGCGGGAAAAATCAGGTATCGGACACTCTCGGACAACGCCTTATCACCCTCAGGGAAACCCAGCCGAGAGGTTCAACAGGACTCTCTTGCAGATGCTGCAGATGCTCACTGACAAGAGCGGTGGAAAGACCATCTTCAACGAACAGTGCATGCTTACAACTGTACGTGACATGAGTTGACTGGTTATTCCCCCTACTTTTTACTGTATGGGCATCCCAATAGGTCTCCCAATAGACCTATTGTTTGGCCTGATAGGTGATAAGAGTCAAGTGTCACACAAAAACTATGCTGAAAAAGACGAGTGAAGCATACCGAATCGCTAGTGAGAACAGTAATATGGCAAGTGAAACTGAAGGGTGTTGGGGTCCCCAGAGTTCTAGTTAGGAATCTCTCCTAAGGGGGTCCAGGAAAACTTAGGTCATACTGGGAAAGAAACGTCTACGTAGTTAAAGAGCAGGTGGCAGATAGCCCTGTGTACAGGGTCCATCCTGAAGCAGGAGACAAGTGTAAGACCAGGGTTCTCCATCGCAACTTGCTTTTACTGGTAAATGACCTCCCCATAGAGATTCCATCACATACAACAGAACATGTTTCAAAGAAACAAACTAAACCAATACAACCCAACCAAATGTGCTACAGGGTATTGGTAAAGGGTCCCTGTGAAAGAAAGAGGACAGGATCGACAGAGCAGTCACCACTACCTACCTGTTGTTCCCCAAACAGATCGTTCCACAGTAGAAACAGACAGGCATGTCCTAGTATTTGTTAGTGAAGAGAGACAGGATGGTGTGCTAGTTCGTGATAATGAAGGTGAGGAAGACAGTCAGTGTTTGACACAGCCGCTATTTGATTCAGTACCACCTGAGATGGGTTGTGAAGATGATGGGCTTTCAGACCCTTTAGACCAGGGGTCACCAACGCGGTGCCCGCGGGCAGCAGGTCGCCCGTAAGGACCAGATGAGTGGCCCGCTTGCCTGTTCTAAAAATAGCTCAAATAGCAGCACTTACCAGTGAGCTTTTATATATATAGATTTATTTATTTAGCTATTCTTGTTTAAATCACACTTACATGTAACTTACAAATGACAATACATATATATAAACACTTAAAATGTAAAGTGTTTTTTGTGTTTAATATAAATGAACTCTGACCTAGTATAGTTCAAAGGTCAGTATTGTGCGCATGACCAAAACGTAGCGTTTGGTGCGCTCTTACAAACAAGCTAACGTTAGCGGACGCAGCGAATATGAGGAGAAGAGTTACCCCAAAAAATGTCAGAAAAAAGAAAGAAAACATATAATATTCACGACGAATGGGATTCATCGTGTTTCATGGGTGTTTCATTTGCGGGGCAACTGTGGCAATAGCAAAGCGGCACAATGTGGAGAGACATTTCACTACGTGTCACACAAGCTACCATGCTAACTACCCACCGGACAGCGCACTGCGCGCAGAAAAGGCCCGCGAGTTAAAGGCAGCTTTGTGCAAACAGCAGTCTTTTTTCACTAGACCGGTTAAAAACTCCCAAAAAGCAACCGAAGCCTCGTTTAGAGCTACGCAATTCTTGATGAAGAAAAAGAAGGCATTTACAGACGGGGAGGTTGTCAAAGAAGCAATGATGATAATTGCTAAAACTGTGCTTGAAGACGAGAAGTATGGAACCGATGTACTCTCCGATGTTCAACTCGGGGCAACTACAATGGTAAGAAGAGTGTCGGCGATGTCTGGGAACTTGACCGACCAGCTGGACCGTGATCTGGCGAGGTGCCGGTGGTTCAGCATCCAGTGTGACGAGTCGGTGGACAGCAGCAGTACGGCGCAGCTGATGGTCTTTATCCGGATGGTGTTTGATGATTACTCCACAAAAGAAGAACTTCTGACACTACTGCCCCTGAAGACAACTACGAGGGGAGTTGACATTTATAACGCAGTGAAGGAGTTTTTGGTGGAAAAAAAGGTGCTGCTGGAAAAGCTGGTATCAGTGACTACGGATGGGGCTCCTGCTATGATCGGCCGACACACAGGATTCGTTGCTCACTGTAAAGCTGACCCAGAGTTCCCAAACTTTCTGCAGTACCACTGCATCATACACCAGCAGGCCTTATGTGCAAAAGTGATCTGCTTTGAGCACGTAATGACTCCCGTCGTAAAGATCATAAACAGCATCCGCTCCAGAGCTAAACAGCACAGAACATTCAAGGTACTTTTGGAGGAGCTGTCAGCTGAATATGGTCACCTGCTACTACACACAGAAATCCGATGGCTCAGCAGGGGACGAATTTTGCAACATTTTTTGTCACTTTTGGATGAAATCAAAGAGTTCATGCAGTCCAGAGGTGAGGACACCGTGCTGCTGGAGGACACTGAGTGGATACTTGACCTTGCATTTTTAACGGACATTACTGGAAAACTGAACAGTTTGAACTGTGAGCTGCAAGGCAAAGGTAAAACTGTCGCCGATATGATAAGTGCTTTAAATGCATTTAAAGCTAAGATGAACCTTTTCTCTGTGCATTTACAGAGAAAAAAAGTGCCGCACTTCCCTCTGTGCAGATGGTGCTGAAAGACAATGCTTCTGCATCTGAGGCTTTTGACAAAGTTGCAGAAAAGTACTCTCAGGTCATAAACAGAGTTGGGCAAGAGTTTGAGAACAGGTTTTGTGACCTGGATCAGCTTGGGCCATGTGTGTCGTTCATTTCTAATCCTTTCATGAACGTGGACATATCATGCATTGCTGAGCAGTTAAGTGCAACATTCAGCCTGGATGCTGAACAGGTGGGGATTGAAATTGTAACACTGCAAAATGACCTCCACCTCAAAGCCCACCAGGCTGCACCAAACTTTTGGTGCCTTGTTGACACAGAAAAGTACAGTGGTGTATGCGCAGCAGCTATGAAGGTTGCAAGCCTGTTTGGTTCAACTTATCTTTGTGAATCAGCCTTTTCTGACATGAACTTCATCAAGAACAAACACAGAACACGCCTCACTGATGCACATCTGCAAGACTCACTCAGAGTTGCAGTGTCAAGTTATACACCAGAGTACAACACACTAGTTGACAGCATGCAATGCCAGGCTTCCCACTAACTGACAAAGAAACAGATAACAGATTTGGTGTCCAGTTCAAAGTGTGACATGATTTATTTCAAAATTTGAGAGTTGACTTTTGTATTTTACATGAGTTATTATTTGTACAAACATGGTGCAAAGTAATTCATGATTTGTTAAAATATGTTAGTGGCTAGCTAGTTAAAATGGGATATTGTGATTTCACAAGACTGTCTTAGAAGTGATCATTTGAAAATGTTCAATTTGAAAAATGTGCACTTAGAGAAAATATAAAAATAAAGTGTTGCATATTGATATTTATCTGTTTCTATATATATTTATTGTGAGAAATCATTGAGATGATCAGTGTTTCCACAAAGATAAATATTAATTATTAATAATAACATAGAGTTAAATGTAAATTGAGCAAATTGGCTATTTCTGGCAATTTATTTAAGTGTGTATCAAACTGGTAGCCCTTCGCATTAATCAGTACCCAAGAAGTAGCTCTTGGTTTCAAAAAGGTTGGTGACCCCTGCTTTAGACACAACCAATCTGGTCAGGCGGTCATCTAGGGAAAGACGACCTAGGCAGCTGTTCACATATGAGACTCTAGGTAAACCCTCAATGCAACCTCACACCACTGTTGCTGCAGTAATGTCATGAACGAGCTCCCCATCGACATCCGGACAGCGGAAAGCCTCCACATCTTCCGCCGCCGACTAAAAACACATTTCTTCCGACTCTACCTCGACTAAGACGATGACGACAAAAAAACAAACAAAAAAACAAAACAAACTATACATCGCACTTACGACTAGCACTTCATAGTTTGGTTTACTTGAAGCTCTTACTTACTTCTAGCTCTTATTTGTACCTAAATGTTTAAATGCACACATTGTAAGTCGCTTTGGATAAAAGCGTCTGCTAAATGACATGTAATGTAATGTAATGAACTATGGCAAAGCAGAACAATAGACTCAAATGCAGGATTCTGGACACGATTCAGTCAGTAAACGAGTTTAATTCCAGGCAGAGGTTCGGTACACGGGAGGTCAATAAGATCAGGCAGAAGTACAAAAACGTCAGGCAAAAAGGCAAGGTCGTAAAAGGCAGGCAAGGTTCAAAAACACGAGAAGACTAGACTATGGCTGTGAAAAAGAGTGCTGGAACGTGAGCTATGAACTACAACGAACTGGCGACAACACAAGACACAGGGCTTGATTAGGGAGTGATTGCATGCAGGTGTGGAAGACACAATCAGGGATCAGGTGCACGCAGACAAGGAAGGGGGCAGGGCAGACAGGAACCTGAGACAGAGACAAGGGTGAGTGATTTCAAAATAAAACAGGAAGACAAGACATGGAACATGAAGGGAGAAACAAAATAAGATACTTAACAAAAGTGACAGATCATTAACCGCGCTGACTTCACCTTACATACCTGCATGGACAGCACCTTATCTCCTTACACCCCCTACATGTACACCACACCTTTATTGCAATGATTATTTGTAAATTTGCTATTTTGTGTTGACCTTTCTGATGGGGAAGTTTAAATGTCAGAAGCCATTTTTATTTTGCAGGGGAGTGTGTGACACCCAGTAATGTGTGGTCACAATATGTAATTTGTGTATGATTTTATTTTGATTATTTTTTGGAAATGAGCTTATTTAAGGTAATTTGCTGAATATTTATGTTGGTAACAGTATCCTCATTGTGCCACAAGGGGGCATCGCCTCCTCAGTGGGACAGGGTTGGTGCTGTGGGCAGTCTGCTCTCGTCTTCAGTATGACAGAAGCGAGAGAACGAAACGCATCACCTGTTGTCTGTCTCATCCTTTCTTTGTCCTTTACAGGTCAGTAACTTGGTAAAAGACACATATGACTGCTAAAATGTTTATGGTTAATGCTTGGGTCACTGTGTGTTTTGTTCACTAGGACATTTTGGTTTTGTCAGTCTGAGCAGTAAAAGTTGCGGTCGACAACGCTAGCTAAATGCTATATACAGTATGCTGCATATGTTGGACCAGTTATCGGGTCCCATTTAAAGGCTGCACATTTTAAATGCTATACTATGCTAATTGTTTTCTACAGGAACATTTCATGTGTTTATTTCATGTTTCTGTAACTTGATGAGTTGATGTGAAAACCATTCGCTGGCTCTGTCACTTTCTCATGGTATTTGCCATTATATTCTGTTAGCAGGATGCTAAGTGAGAACAAGCTGCCAGTCAGTCTGACTGGACAATTATTTATGTATGTGAATACATTTTTTTGTGTTTAATTTCATTATATATGAAAAGTGACAGTAATATGGACTGTAAGAAATGTGTTTATTGCAGAGAGAAAGTTTGTTAGATTGAGTTGTGACCTGGTATTTATGGAAAATGTGTGAAAAGGAGACTATGTGTAAAGTGCGTAATTATTAAAAAGTAAAGTATGACAGAAGCGAGAGAAGGATCACCACATCACCTGTTGTCTGTCTCATCCTTTCTTTGTCCTTTACAGGACAACATTATTATCTGCAAACTGGCCACACACCTGGGGCCTGTTACAATAATGTTGTTAGTGGTCATTGAGTAAATGCATTTGTTACCTTTTTCTACTTCAGTTTCTCATTAGTAGAACACCCTAACTGCAACTGCAGTTGTTTGCTAAGTAAGCAAACAACTGCGTAGGGGGAGAATCACACATGCCCAGTGCACTTGAATGGTCATGTGATGAATGTTTTTATGTGTGTTACAATGGACACAGAATACTGCTTTTGTAAGGGGTGGGGTGAGTGCAAACAATAATGAAGTGAAATAATTATGGAATAGGTACAGGTTCTGAGTGGCATCGGGGGAGAGCACGCTGTTGGGGTTGCTTATTGAATAGAGGGCAAAACAATAGATGCCAGTGCACACAATGATTTATTCATAGTTATTCTTTTCAGTTTCAACAATACAATCATAAAACTCTCTAAAAGAGGGTTGACAAGATAACCGCGTGAATGTCTATTACAAGTCTATAAACATTTTTTAAAAGAAAAGTCTTTAAAGTTCATCAGACCGGGACAGTTGTCTCAAAGGGGGTCCAGAGGAGGGGTCCAGAGGAGGAGTCTCGCGGAGGCCTCAGGTCTCTCTGGTGCCTCGGCTATTCCAGCGTCTTGAAAGCCACCTGGAGAACACAAAATCACTGCCAGTACGGTAATCCAGTAGAACAGTGCCCTAACATAGGGATGCATACACCAGAGTGTTACTAATAGCCCGAAGGGATACCCACACGCCAAGCAGAGCGATCAAGCTCCGCCGCTGCAATTACGACGTGTCGTAACACTCTGGATTTTCCGTCGCTGACACAAACTAGGTGTCTTCCATCTCGCCTTCCTTTCTCTCTCTGCCTTATTTCCCGGTCTCTATTGTTTCTCTGCTCGCTCGCACACACTTCACCTTGCCACTCTCTTCTGCCCTCTTTGTTGTTCTCCTTCTGGTTCAAAATCCCTGTTCCCCTGTTTACGCACACTTTGAATCATGTGAACCTTAAAACCTGAAACTGGGCTAGTCGATGAATAATGTTGATTGTTTAACATGGATATTCTCTCAACATGAAACCAGCTGACAGAGGCTAAATATGTGGATCCTATCACCCATCAGTCAGAAGAGAAGAAGCTTCTTGGATGAGGATTCCCATCAGTTCCAGTTTAGTGTCCCTTTTGTTGTAAAACATCTCCAAACTCTTTGTTCCCTCGACACATGCTTCAGAGCTGTCATGTGTTTTTTAAACTGACTTTTCAGTCTCTCCTTCTCATCATTTAGACATTCTGATTGTTTGCAGCCACAACTATATAATCTACCCAAACCAACAAAATAGGAACTTGTGCAACATCATGTTCCAGTTCCTACCAGATTGTTTAAGACCATAAATGGACTAGTTTAATTTGCATACTAGCTCCTTCCTTTTCTTTGACTTTGTTCCATGTATATCTCATGGTCAATGGGAGCATGCAAATAAGCAGCTTTGACATCCATCTTATGCAAATTTAGGTAATTATGTGCAGCTAGTTGCATTATCACACGTAAAGATGTCAAATTAGCCGTCAGTGGGGAGAACTATGCTGACATTTTTCCTGCCAAGGTTGATTCTGTGGGGAATTTACAGGTGAGATAAGAAAAGGGATAAGGACGTGCTGTCACAGTCTGCTCTGCGCCTCCCCTGCTCTGCTGCTCTGCCACACCCCTCATCAGCTAACTGCTTCCACCTGCTGCTCTCACCTGCTCATCATCTCCAATCAAGCCAGTATATATGCAGCTTCTCTCCACTCACTCTTTGCCAGATTGTCTTCGCTCTCATGCCTGACTCTCCAGCGTTCATTCCCGGACTGCTTACCTGGTATCGACCTGAAACACATGTAGCAGAATGGATCTCCGCTTGTCTGACCGACATCTCTCAGTGGATGTCTGACCATCACCTGAAACTCAATCTTGACAAGACCGAGTTTCTTTTTCTCCCAGGAGAAACCCGAGAAGGAGCCATATTCATCTAAACATGTCATTAGAGCTGGTAAAGAACATGATGGATTACTAAGATATATTAATACGTCATCTGCAAATAACGCCAGTTTCTGATCATCTACCATGGTTATCCCCTTAATTGCTTCGTTTTGCTTTATTCCCTGAGCCAGAGGCTCAATAAAAATAGCAAAGAGAAGAGGACTCAATGGACATCCTTGTCTCGTTGACCGTTCCAATATAAATGATTCTGAGAGTTCTCCATTAATCTTCAATCGTGCTGATGGGCTTTGTATAGTGTTTCTATTGTTTGTACTATTGTCTCATTGAAGCCAAATAACCTTAAATAGGAAGGTCCACCTTACACAATCAAAGACTTTTTCTGCATCTAAACTCACTATCATAGCCCTGAGATTGTTTAGGGAGATATGTCTGATAATTTGTAATGTACGTCTTATATTGTCTTGGGTTTGTCTATTTTGAATGAACCCTGTCTGATCCAAATGTATGATCTGTGGTAGAATCTTGTCAAATCTTTTAGCAAGGATAGAAGTAAACGGTTTGTAGTCTAAGTTCAGTACACTAACTGGCCTGTAATTAGTGCATTCAGATTTATCCTTTCCTGGTTTTGGAATAACCAATTTTATCGCTTCCTTCCATGAAGTTGGAGTCTCTCTTGTCTGCAAAACCCAATTAAATGCCTTCACTAAAATAGGTGTCAAAACATCTCTTACGGTTTTGTACCATTGTGCTGTGTACCCATCAGGGCCCGGGGATTTATTTGTTTTCAGTCTAGTTATGGCTGCTTTGACTTCTTTAGTCGTTATCGCTGACATTAATGTATTATTTTGAGTTTCAGAGAGGACAGGCAGATTCACTGATGTGTTTGTTTAGTCACAGGGTCCCTTATGGAATAAACAGTATTATCTGCTTGTTGTTTTTGCAGTTTAAAAGCGAGGAGTCGAGCATGTTTACTGCCCCCTTTATAGTATTTTTGTTTGGTGTATATACATTTTTTTCTGAATTTCTTGTGTGTATATTTCTTCTCTTTCATTTTTTTTTCCATCTCTATTTTTATATTTGGATGTAATGAATTTTTATGCTGTTGTTCTAGCACTTTCAGTTTGTTTTGTAGTTTATCCAGTCTTTTCTTCCTGCGTTTCTTAAAGAGGGATGCCATAGCGATTAGTTTGCCTCTCATTACAACTCTGCATGCTTCCCAGAGCACAGTTGGTGACACCTCCCCATTATCATTAAATTGTAGATACTCCTCTATGTTGTTCATTAAGTGCACAGCCGTGTCTTTATTTAGGATACTGGAATTCAGTTTCCAGAATGTTTCTTCGAGTCTGGTTCCTATGTTTATTGACATATAAACTGGGCAGTAGTCTGATACATCCTATGTATCCTGTATCCTATCCTCTCTTTTTCTCCTCTTTCCACACCTTCTGGTGTTACTTCGGTGAGCAGTAAGAAGTACAGTAAAGAGGAATTACTCCGGACTGGAATGCGCTATGGAAAGTCAAATTCCAAGCGGAGACTTGACCATAATATTCCACCGGAGATCGCACGACCGGTAAACAGCCCGTGGCTAACCAAGCCCGAGGCTAAACAAAGGACCAGGCGGCGCAGGAAGCAGGGCTGCCGAGCCGGCATCCAAGCTCGGCTACGAAGAGACCCGCACAGACCAGCGCTACCCAGCATTTTCCTCACGAACGCCAGGTCACTGAACAACAAGTTCGACGAGCTATCGGCCACCATCGAGGCACAGAAAACTGTACGGGACAGCTGCATCATCGCCGTGACCTGGCTTCACTCGGGGGTAGCTAACGAGGCTATCATGCTAGCGGGACGCACGGCACATCGAGCCGACCAGACGAGCGACTCGGGGAAAAGCAGAGGAGGAGGACTGATCATCTACTCCAACAACAGGTGGTGTACCAACGCTACAGTGACAGAAACACACTGTCCCCTGATTTGGAGTACTTAACACTCAGATGTCGTCCCTTCTATCTGGCCCGAGAGCACACGGTTGTTATGGTTACGGCCGTATACACACCACCGAGTGCTAATGCTAACGCAGCTAGCAAGACCCTGCTAGCTGCGCTCAACAGACAACAGTCTGCCCACCGGGATGGTATCTTCATTGTAGCTGGAGACTTTAACCATGTGGATTTAAGAACTGTGCTCCCTAAGTTTTACCAGCATGTTACATGTGCAACGAGAGGTCGTAACGTGCTGGATAAGGTTTATAGCAACATCATGGCCGCATTCAAAGTCTCCCCCCACCAACATCTTGGAAAATCGAATCATCTGTCCCTGTATCTCACCCCATCATAAAGACCTCTAATCCAAAGAACAATGCCTGAGGTGAGATCCATACGGGTTTGGTCCGGAAATACCATCCCACAGCTCCAGGACTGCTTCGACACCACCAACTGGGATATTTTTGCCCAGGACAACCTCACAGACTTCTCATCCACGGTTCTGTTTTACATTAAAACGTGCACGGATAATGTCACAGAGGAAAAGCTCATCAGACATTATCCAAATAAAAAACAGTGGATGAACTGTGAGGTGAAACAGCTGCTGAGGGACAGGGACTCTGCGTTCAGGTCTGGTAACAAGGAGCTGTACAGTTCATGTAGATCCAACCTGAGAAGGGGCATTAAGCGGGCGAAAGCAGCGTACGCCAGGAAAATCGAGGGGCACTTCGCAGAGGGGAACCCCCGACGTGTTTGGCAGGGCATCCGGGACCTTGTAAACATGAACAGCTCCAGTGCTCCCACCACTAGCACCAGCACTGACCTTGCAGAGGAGCTGAATCAGTTTTTCGCAAGGTTCGAGGTCAGAGAGGAGAAGGATGCCCCCACGCTGCTGCCCGCTGACAGCCTGGCCCTCACAGTAACAACGGAGGAGGAACCCATCTAAGGCTGCTGGTCCTGATGGCGTCCAGGGGAGGGTACTGAGGGGATGTGCAAACAAGCTAGCGGGGGTTTTTACCACCATTTTTAACCTCTCGCTGGCTGCCTGCACAGTCCCCAGCTGCCTGAAAACCGCCACCATTGTACCCATCCCCAAGGGGCCGTCAGTCAGTGGCCTGAATGACTACAGACCTGTGGCTCTCACTTCAACTGTGATGAAGTGCTTTGAGAGACTGGTTCTGAGGCACATAAAATCCCTGTTGCCTCCCGGCCTCGATCAGCACCAATTCGCGTACAGGGGTCCGCGGGTCCACAGGGGACGCCATCAACACAGCCCTCCACACAGTTTGTAAACACCTTGAACACTCTGGCAGTTATGCAAGGATGTTGTTTGTGGACTTCAGTTCTGCTTTCAACACACTTGTTCCGAGCAGACTGCTGTCCAAGCTGTGCGGTCTGGGAATCGGCGAGCACACCTGCAGATGGATCAGAGACTTTCTCACTGATCCAGTGACTGCAGTCAGACTGACTCCAGCCTGACTGCAGTCAGTCAGGCTGGGGGACCACCAGTCCTCAATCCTGTCTGTGAGCACCAGGGCTCCCCAGGGCTGTGTGCTCAGTCCAATGCTGTACACCCTGTACAACAATGACTGCGCACTAATCCACAGCAGCAACGTCCTCGTGAAATTTGCGGATGACACCACTGTGGTGGGGTTGATTGAAAATGGTGACGAGACAGCCTACAGGGAGGAGGTCCGGAACCTCGCTGCCTGGTGCTCCCTCAATAACCTGGCACTTAACTCCTCAAAAACAAAGGAGTTGGTGCTGGACTTCAGGAGAGGGAAGGAGGTTCTTGCTCCTCTTCTCATTGGGGGAGACCTGGTGGAGAGGGTCAGTGACTTCAGGTTTCTAGGAACATACATTTCTCAGGACCTCACATGGGGGACTAACACCAATGCCCTTGTGAAAAAGGCACAGCAGCGCCTGTACTTTTTGAGGTCACTGAGAAGGGTCAACGTGTCCCGGGACCTGCTGCTGTCCTTCTACAGGTGCTCTGTGGAGAGCATCCTCACCCACAACATCTTGGTGTGGTTCAGGAGCAACTCTCAGATTGACAAGAAGGCTCTGGAAAGAGTCAGAAAGTCAGCACAGGGCACCATAGGAGTGCAGCTGTCCTCTCTGTCAGACATCTACGACACCAGGTGTCTGCGCAGAGCCACCAGCATCACCTGTGACAGCTCACACCCTGGGCACAGCCTGTTCTCACTGTTGCCCTCAGGAAAGAGATACAGGTCCATCCGAGCCCGTACCTCTAGGTTTGCGAACACCTTTTATCCAAGTGCAATAAGAGTGCTTAACACCAAGTAACTCTTCCAAACTGTGCAATATTCTTACACTTCGTACTACGTAATATACACACCCCACATACATCCACTCTGCTGTACAATGTACAATGTACTGTATCATATACTGCATATTTCCCTTACTGGCTCCCACTGTAAATACTTGAATACTTTTTTTTTTACATATCCTTCTAATTTTGTCGAAGGTGTTGGTGCACTGTTTCGTTCTTCTTCTCTACTCTTATCTTTTCACTTGCACTACTAGAACCGTCCTTTAATCTCGTTGTACACTGTATAATGACATTTTTCAACCCAATGTTTGTCCTTCTTAAACATCAGGAAATAGTCTATTCTAAAGTATGTCGAGTGCGGGGAGGAGAAATAAGTATAATCCTTAGTCGTTAAGTTATTTTCTCTCCATACATCAACTATGTCTAATTAAAGTGTTTTTTTAACAATATGCTTGGATTGGTGAATTCTTATGCCAGAAAAGTCCATATTTGGGTTTAAGGTTAGATTGAAGTCTCCTCCACAAATCATTACCCCCTCTGATTCCATTATCATTTTGTCAAATATTTGTTGGTAAAATTCCCATCCTGACCCTGGTGGTGTGTGTACATTAAACAGAGTTATTAAAACACCATTAATCTTGCCTTTGATTAGAATAAATGTACCTTCCTTGTTTGTTATTTGTGTTATTTGTAAAAATTTGTGTTAAACAACATTCCTTGAGATCAAAATGTCCACTCCTCTATTGTGTCTTGATCCGTTCGAGGATGAGAATATATGCTTGAATATGTTCTATTTCTGTGAGATGTGTCTCCTGTAGGAAAACTATATCTATATTCTCTCTCTGTAGTTTAGTTAAGATTCTGTTCCTCTTTGTTGGTTTAAGAATCCCATTAACGTTCAGGGTAATCAATTTCCCTATTCGTCTGATGGAGTAAAGTACCTCATAACCTCCCTGTACTTCTGACATTTAACATTTCAGATGTATTTAGGTCTTCAGAACAGAAACAAAAGGGACAGAACAGTTCCGTAACAAAAATACTAACAAGAGTCTCTTCTGTAAGTAGGGAAAACCTCATTCCCTCTAAGACCTTGTTGGTGGGTAGGGGGTTATTCCTTTGCAAAAATATGGGGGCCCCCCCTAGGGGCGGGGTGAGCTATTCCATTCCTCCTAGACATGTCCAACATTAGTCTAAATGTAATCCAGCCAGTCGGCAGCATTATTCTGTTGATTTAGTATTGAGCAGGCAGTTTTGCAAGGCTACAGAAGGCTATACATTATAGGATGACTTGGAGAACAGCCAAGAAGTCAGAACAGCCAATCATCAGCCAGTCACACTCAAAGTCGGTGTCATGTTTGAGGCAATGGCAGGAGGGGGAGAGGAAGCAGCCACAGCGAGTGCAGGAACGGAGTGGCTAGAGAAACGGACCAAGTGTAGTCAGGCGTTTGTGCAAAACTGAGGAAAAACTGCAGAAAAAGTGTTGGTGTAAAACCCTCTCACCGGGAAAAGTGTGGGTTTTAAAACACCCACCTCCCCTGCAACGCCCCTGTGTGTGTGTGTGTTTGTGTGTGTGTGTGTGTGTGTAAGGACCCAGGGAGAGGAGAAATAGGTGCGAAGTTGCGGCTCATGTATTGTTATTTTAACGCAAAATTAATTATATCGATACAAGCGATATTGTCCCGTGTTATATCTCGTTTAGAAATATAGAAATATATCGATATATATTAAAGGCGACATAGAATGTTTGTATCACACATATATGTGAGTTATGGAGGTCTACTTACATATATTTACTTGTTTTCATGGTTAAAATCCTCCTAATCGCTGCAAACGAGCCTATCAAAATATCTCCTCACTGACGCTCTCGTCAGCCGCGCTGTTTCAGACCAAAACCACCCCCCCAGAACCAGGACTGTGTTGTGATTGGCCAGCCAACGAGAGCTTTCCTACTGTACTGTGATTGGCCAGGTACCTGGAAGTGACGTAATAGATAGGCCAGCTCTCAGATACACAGCTCCCCCTCTGGCACGGTGGATGCTCTGCATCTCAGCAGCTACAACGAGAGTAGTTCTTCTTCTTCTGCGGTTGAATGTACGCAACCGGATGTGCCCGGACTAGTGCCCGCACCGGGAGGCGCTACGGTGGTGAGAGGAGTGGTGAGGATTTTTGATGACGACATCAAACTACGGAAGTGCCGATCCGCTTCGCAGAGCCCAGGAAAACAATACAACACTATTTTCTCAGCAGTGGCTGAACTGTTTGTTCTGAAGCTTTAGGGTTTCATAAACGAGGTAATGACGCAGATACACACACAAACGCAGCGTTAATTGGAGCTTCCGGTCTATGTGGGCTTTAAAATATTGTTATATCGCCCATCCCTAGGACCACATGATATTTTCTCCTTGATCTTACAATTTTGGAATACAGTCGCAGGCCGGAATGGATGGTTCGACGGGCCGGATTCGGATAGGCCGCCAGTTGATGATCACTGCTCTAGACCCTTAGGATTCAGCCCTGCATGGTCACTTATCCGTCTCTTCAGTGCTGCGTTTCTCTCCTGAACTCCTGTAGCTTTTCCTCCATGTTCATGGTCGATGGGCCCTCGGAATTTCCATTTCCATCCCGTGTACCCTCAGGGCGAATGCAGCCTCTCGGGCGTTCTCGTAGGTCCGGATCCCGCTATCCCAATCGATGCGGATTCTTGCGAGGGGGGTCTGGAATTGTATTCCTTTTTCTTTTAAAGCCTTCTTGATTTCTTTATAGGCATGACGCTTCATCATAACTTCGTCTGAGTAATCGTGGTCAAAAAAAATCTGCTTTCCACCCACACACACCTTCTTTTTCAATGCTGACTTTAGCACCAGCTCTTTGATTTCGAATTGGAGAAAGTTCACGATAACAGATCTGGATGGTGCGTTCGGGTTAGGCTTCGCCACTGAGATGCTCTGTGTGCTCTCTGGATCTCTAAGTTGACACCGTCCGACAGTTTGAGTTACCAGCAGATTGTTAACAAATTCCACCAGTGAAGTGCCTTCTGTACTTTCTGGTATCCCGTAGAGTCACATGCTGTTCCTCCTGGATCTATTATCCAAGTCGATCAGTTTTTCCTGCATCTTGCTGTGTTGATCTAAAAGCAACAAGAGGGCATCTTTAGCTACTGGGCTGCTAGCTTCCAGTTCGCGCTTCAGCTCCACTGATAGCCTCGCCTTGGGCTTGTAGAGCGGTGGCGGTTTCCGCTAGCTTCTGGCTAACATCCTGTTTGAATGTAGTTAATTCGTCTCTTACGTCTTTTCTGAAGTCGGCTTGAAAATCTTTAAAAGGTCTCTTGCATATCACTCTTGAATTCTCGCAGGTCTTTGGCAACACACGATAAGTCTTGAAGTATGTCACCAACTTGAGTTTTCTCCGCTAGCATCTCTTGCCGCCGATTTCTTCCGCTTCGGGGGCCCACTGAGTCGGGTTGTATCGCTGGTTGTGTTATATTCCCTACTTTCTGTGCACCCTTTTGTCCTCTGTTTGTCTTCACTCTTTTCATAGTGATGAAACACAGCCCCTGAAGTAACAATACCTCAAGTATTATTCAGTTTTGCCGCCGACTGGTTTAATGGTAGATGTAAGTGCATGAGCAAAGCAGCTCTGTGTCACACTGAGCAGTACAAACTGCCGGGCCATTTCCCAACTCATTCAAGCTTCTGAAATGGTGAGCTGCTCCTGGCATCATTTCAATATCAGGTTAATTCACGGAGTGAACAGAGCAAGCTCCAACGTATCAACCCTTGGCATGATGGCAATGGACCCATCTCCAACAATCGAGTTCTTCTGCAATAAGTTGAGAAAGCGAGCATGACATTTTCTAAAAGAGCTAAAAGACAACACCCAAAACCATCACATTCCCAGCAACTTGGAAGGACTTGGGATATTGCTCTGCAAGGATGTGAGAAGTTTGGAGATGGGCATACAATGTGGAACTTTAGGCGGCTGACTTTTGCTAACAACTACATCATCAGGGGAGAGCGCGGACGCAGTACCCCACTACCCCACAAAAATTATGCAGTCAAGATTCCCATATTTGGGGA
Organism: Solea solea; assembly: GCF_958295425.1. Taxonomy (NCBI): domain Eukaryota; kingdom Metazoa; phylum Chordata; class Actinopteri; order Pleuronectiformes; family Soleidae; genus Solea; species Solea solea. The sequence goes on along the minus strand of NC_081153.1, from coordinate 406,144 downwards.
ATTTGCAGGGGTCAGCACAACCAGAGTGCAAAGGCTGAGCCTCGCCCTGGGTGAACCACCTTCTTGATCATGGTATCTCCCCTGCCAGGTAAGTATGAGGTGTACTTGCCCAACACTTCCCAGACACAGCTATTTGGCTGATGGTGCAGGAAATGAATAATCCCAGAGTCCAATGCCTTGACTCAGGTGCTCGCTAATGCTTGTGCTATGTTCAACTTCAACCTCCAGCACACATTGGAGAGGAAACACTTGATCTTTTTTACTGGCATACTTAGTTGTCATTTCCTATAGATTCAGCAACAACTGGCACCAACAGCAGCTTACCCATCTTTGTGTAGCTTCCTAATACTGGAATAGACTGCAGCATGTAGTGGAGATAAAGGCTGAAGTGCAGTGTGTTCTAAAGGCTGACTTTTGAGCTCCTCCAGCAGCAGAGGGCCTTGCCTAGTCTATAAAAGGAGTGTGTTTCTGTGCCCTTCGGCCATACCACCCTGAGCATGCCCACTGGCAAACCAGGAAGTGGTGCTTACATTCAGTGGTTGGACCAAACATTACGAGCACACAGCTTCTTTTCTCAACCTGTTTTCTTCCATTTTTTCTCCTCCCTTTTGCACTTCTCTTCCTTTTTCTCATCTTGTGCTACTTTAGTTCTTTGTTTTGTTCATTTAGAGGACTGGTTTCCCCCCCGACAGTGTGTTTTACAGGGTTATGGGCGCTTTAAGTTTTGCTGACAATGGACGGACCTCAAGTTCACGACTGATCGCAAAGAAAATAAAAGAAAATATGATAAGGACATGACACTACAAATTGAGCTAAAAGGTAGGGAGAAAGTAATAATTATGGAACTTTTAAAGTGTGTGCGAGAATTGTGCGGTGGCTTAATGGCCTGCCACTACACCGGAGAAAACAAATACAAAGTTAAAATGACCAGTGCTATGGGGAAAAGAAGGCTCCTGGACGGCTTCAAGATCGGCACAACAACTGTTTTGGCAAACAAACCCGACAATGATGAACTGGTGGTATCTTTCCTAGGCCTCCCGGCCTACATCACGGACAAGGAAATTCTGGACAAACTACACCGATGGGGGTCTCAGTTAATAATCACGTATGACGTGACACTATTTCAACTCACCCTCCTCATGGGCTCCTTTCTCTGACTGAATGGACGTGGGCTCTGCAGCAGAGAAAAACTACACAATTTGTTAAAGGGGACATATTATGCAAAATCAACTTTTTAATCATTTTAATACTAATATTTGGAACTCTGGAGGCCCTACCAATCGCCAAAGTGTGGAAAAAGAATACTCAGTCCTTTTTACGTGGTCCCCCTTAGTGTAAGTATACGCGATAAAACACGCGATGTTAGATTCCTTGCGCGTTATGAAGACAGCATGCGCATTTCACCGCAAATGTTACCACCCCACCAGTAAGTTTACTTCGAGAGCTCCACCTTAGCTCCACCTTAGCTCCACCTTGTCCCTGCGAGAGTGCGAGGGAGGAAGAGCGGTATTATGTCAACGGGGAGGGGCAAGTGTGCTGTTCGTGGCTGCACAGTGGAGCACAGTGTTTTACACAAACTTCCAGCCTCAGAGGATTTGTGTGTCTAGTGGATACATTTAATATATGAAGCTATGTGCTGGATAAAGTAAGCAAATGTGTGTTTGTGTGTTCGCACCACTTCACATCAGACTGCGGCCAGCGGTCGCCGCATTTAGTCAGCGACTGTATTTCACTGACGTACAAACACACACATTTTTAAGAAAAGGTCAAATAGAGCTCATAACTGATCATTCTGACACGTAGTTCTGAAGCCGAAGTTCGGCACTGTTCGGCTTGATCCTTGTGCCAGACGTCTCTTTCCGTGACGGCACTCTCGCTGTTTTCCACGCATGCTGCCATGTTGATATTGTCAGAGAACTACACTGAAAAAAAGGATTTGGCCATCTCTTAGATTAATGTAAGCATCTTGGTTGTGTTTAACACAATTGCCTCATGTCTTAAAGTTAAATGTAACTGTATAGTGTAGAAACAACATGATATGCAGAGAGACTACATGAATGTGTTCAGATTATGTTGGGATGAAGCAAATCAATAATTTTGCGATGGTAATTATCGTGATATCGCACGTGATCTCGTCATGCGCGCTTTGCATTGTTGGTAGATGAAGCCAACCATCTCATCCAAGGGCTCCCCCTGCGCGTCACGAGCATCTTTGTGTACCATACGCCATCTCTTCGGTTGGTAAGTCTTGAATTGTTATTGAATATTGTCAGAATGTCAACCTTATCTAGTTTGATGTCTTGAGTCACCGCGTAACGTAAAGGTTTAATAAGTCCCGGGAGCTTATGTGCGCTGTTTTATCACCGTGTTTCATTTGTTTTTTTTTGAGCGGGAGCTGTTAGCTGCTTAGCTACTCCACTTTACGCCTTACTCTCTTTACGTAAATCATGGAAACTCTTATCGCGTCTGGGGTTGCCAACGTCCTCAACACCAAATGAGGGACTCTGGTCCCGGTGTCGGGAGCCCTCACTTTCCGTCGTCGGGGTGCGGGAGGAGGGGGTGCGTTACATTACCTTCGTCATGTTAGCGCATCCTCATGTTTCGCGGGGGCGGGTGAGCGAGCTACGCCACGTAAGAGCACCCTTGTGTCCCGTAGCTCCGGTGGGGGGACTGGAGCGGTCCCAGACGGGTCAATTCCGGGATAGTTGGCAACCCTCTTCGGTGTTGGAACATGGTTAGACTGCAGTAAGTGTTCTGTTTTAATCAGAGAAGCTAATAAACACATTAATGATTAGATACTTTAGTGTATGCCTGTTTATACAGTGTACCTAAATAACGTTGCGTGTTCATCGACATGTATGACTATTGAAATACACTTTTGTATTCCTTTTTTGATTTTACTGCAGATTGACAGACAAATGAAAAAAAGAGTCCTTATCTGGAGTCAGCTGATTTATCCTGGGCTCAAGTTTTTGTGGTGAGAACGGGACTTTGTATCTTATAGTTATCGTAATTATAATGCCTTTAACCTGTTTATATTGTAAGTGGACTATTTTGTGTTTCATAATGTTTTTTTCTCCAGTCATGGATGGGAACAGATTGGACATAATTAGAAAAATGTTCAATACATTAAACTCCAGCACTACTAAATAAACTAACTTTAAGTATAGATATCATTTATCTAACCATTTGCAATCAGTAAGTGTTAACCACTTACCTGCCCCACATCTAGTTAGCCATGTCACACCATGTGAATTACTGTTCATGAGTTGTTGAGAGAATCCTCAATTGACTTAAAAGTTCACCCTCTTACTGTTGTGTATACCGTCTCCAAGTTCTCTATTTTCAATTTCAATAATGCATTGATCCTTGTTTCCACTTTTACAGTGAATGGTGCGAGAAGTGTTCCAGTGACGCAGAGTGAATGTGGCAATGCAAGGCCTGCCCTTCAGTATTTCCAAGTAGGTCACATATTCTGAAGTATGTGTGAATTCATTGAAAAATAAACCAGCTGTTATGTATATGTTCATCTGTAAAGGTAACGGTCTGTACCATTCTTTAAAAATAATTTCATGTTTCAGATAAACGTGGAGTTCAAGCGCCTCACAACCATGCCTCTACAGCAGGGGTCACCAACCTTTTTGAAACCAAGAGCTACTTCTTGGGTACTGATTAATGCGAAGGGCTACCAGTTTGATACACACTTAAATAAATTGCCAGAAATAGCCAATTTGCTCAATTTACCTTTAACTCTATGTTATTATTAATAATTAATATTTATCTTTGTGGAAACACTGATCATCTCAATGATTTCTCACAATAAATATATATAGAAACAGATAAATATCAATATGCAACACTTTATTTTTATATTTTCTCTAAGTGCACATTTTTCAAATTGAACATTTTCAAATGATCACTTCTAAGACAGTCTTGTGAAATCACAATATCCCATTTTAACTAGCTAGCCACTAACATATTTTAACAAATCATGAATTACTTTGCACCATGTTTGTACAAATAATAACTCATGTAAAATACAAAAGTCAACTCTCAAATTTTGAAATAAATCATGTCACACTTTGAACTGGACACCAAATCTGTTATCTGTTTCTTTGTCAGTTAGTGGGAAGCCTGGCATTGCATGCTGTCACCTAGTGTGTTGTACTCTGGTGTGTAACTTGACACTGCAACTCTGAGTGAGTCTTGCAGATGTGCATCAGTGAGGCGTGTTCTGTGTTTGTTCTTGATGAAGTTCATGTCAGAAAAGGCTGATTCACAAAGATAAGTTGAACCAAACAGGCTTGCAACCTTCATAGCTGCTGCGCATACACCACTGTACTTTTCTGTGTCAACAAGGCACCAAAAGTTTGGTGCAGCCTGGTGGGCTTTGAGGTGGAGGTCATTTTGCAGTGTTACAATTTCAATCCCCACCTGTTCAGCATCCAGGCTGAATGTTGCACTTAACTGCTCAGCAATGCATGATATGTCCACTTTCATGAAATGATTAGAAATGAATGACACACATGGCTCAAGCTGATCCAGGTCACAAAACCTGTTCTCAAACTCTTGCCCAACTCTGTTTATGACCTGAGAGTCATAAACAGCCAGTACTCGTCTTCAAGCACAGTTTTAGCAATTATCATCATTGCTTCTTTGACAACCTCCCCGTCTGTAAATGCCTTCTTTTTCTTCATCAAGAATTGCGTAGCTCTAAACGAGGCTTCGGTTGCTTTTTGGGAGTTTTTAACCGGTCTAGTGAAAAAAGACTGCTGTTTGCACAAAGCTGCCTTTAACTCGCGGGCCTTTTCTGCGCGCAGTGCGCTGTCCGGTGGGTAGTTAGCATGGTAGCTTGTGTGACACGTAGTGAAATGTCTCTCCACATTGTGCCGCTTTGCTATTGCCACAGTTGCCCCGCAAATGAAACACACGCAGGATCCTCTCACAGTGGTAAAAAAAAACTCTACATCCCATTCGTCGTGAAAATGATATGTTTTGTTTCTTTTTTCTGACATTTTTTGGGGTAACTCTTCTCCTCATATTCGCTGCGTCCGCTAACGTTAGCTTGTTTGTAAGAGCGCACCAAACGCTACGTTTTGGTCATGCGCACAATACTGACCTTTGAACTATACTAGGTCAGAGTTCATTTATATTAAACACAAAAAACACTTTACATTTTAAGTGTTTATATATATGTATTGTCATTTGTAAGTTACATGTAAGTGTGATTTAAACAAGAATAGCTAAATAAATAAAACTATATATATAAAAGCTCACTGGTAAGTGCTGCTATTTGAGCTATTTTTAGAACAGGCCAGCGGGCGACTCATCTGGTCCTTACGGGCGACCTGCTGCCCGCGGGCACCGCGTTGGTGACCCCTGCTCTACAGGTTTCTGTCGCAGCTTGACCTTCTCTCTCAAAGTCTGCTGAGAATGTTTGAAAATCGATCGGGGGAGCAGGGAAAAAAGCTGAAGGACATAGCTGCCACGATGACAGTAAGAACTTTTAAATTGTTTACCTGTAAAGTGTATATGCATTGCATTACGTCAATAAAAGATTAATACGCAATCCATTATGCTGGTATCACATGCTGACTGGTTAAAAAAGGCAGATCAGTCTTTCATCACTAAGTAGTTAAGTTCCAGTAGGACAAATTTAAGTTTAAGTAGTGTTTCCACTATTATAGTACTGGTACCAGGTGCTTTAATAGTGGAAACGTGACTTAAACCGTGCCGAGGTGAGGCAAGTAGAGCCGGTGGAAATACGCCAATAGAGACAAACAACCATTCACTCACACATTCACACCTATGGTCAATTTACAGTGACCAATTTACCTAGTCCACATATTGCATGTTTTTGGACTGTGGGAGGAAGCCGGAGAAACACATATCTTTTTTGTTTGTTATAATTTTTAAGGATGACATTGATGCTGGAAGGGAGCACCTCGTTAAAGGAATCTGCATCTACCTAAATGAGAATCCCGACGTATTGGTGCAGGAGTACATGGTGAGTGCTGTGTGAGTAGATTGTGCCTTTGGTATATATCAAAACACATTCAATTAACCCTGGAGTATAACAACTCAAGGTTAATGATGAATGTTGCCTGTGCTGATGATTCAGGAGCTCGATGTGGTTTTCCCCTGCCTCACCTGCTGCGTTTGTAATCCACTGACAGGTGTAGGCTGGAATGGTGATGTACATAAGTTAGTTGGTCGTAGAGGATGTCTGGGATAATGGTATTGAATGCTGAACTGATGACAAAAATTGGCCTATCAGAAGCAGATTTGTGCTCTCCAGATGATGATGATCAAGCTGAAAGAGGCTGCCTGGGGTCACCTGGTGACTCCAGAAGCAGCCTGCTTCTTCCAGTCAATCATCGGAGTGGCATCACCTGGCTTCTGGTGAGCCAATGTCTTTCAAACAAAACTAAATGTATAGTTTCAAGACTCCTCTTCATTTGATCTGGACTTTTTTTTTTCTCTCTCTGAAATTGACCATGAATGGCAGCATGTATTTATTTGGCTGCAGTAATCTACTATGCTGCTCACACGGTTTTAAAGAAATAATAGCATTAGAATTGCCACGTTCAAAAGAAAAAAAAGCTTTAAGAAATGCTTTATCTTTTACCAGGACGTGACTGAGACTGCTGCACTGAGTGCCATCGAGAAAACAACAGTGGGAATCTACGTCACCAGAGAGACACCAGGCATTGACATTTCTGATGTTGGCATCATCATCGAGGGTGTGGTAGTTCTACAAGATTTGGATAACGTGGCCCTTGCAATCGCCATGCTGTTTGGACTTTTTTACTCCTTGAACATGAAGTATCCATCACAGCTCCGCTACACTTTCGAGGTGATTCAAAAGGTGGTAATGGAGTTGGATGTGACTCAACTCTCAAGAAAAGCCCAAAGCTTGAAGACAAAACCCTCGCTGCGCTGCTGATTATCTGCTATTATGGCTCTTGAATAAAGGTTTTGATACGAAACTATCCATTTGTATTATTAATTGGGGTAACAATGGGTCATGTAAATGATTAAGAGAGCTAATAGAAAGGTTAGACATTAAAATAAGTGATTTCTGGAAATGCAATGGTAACATTTTTTGATCAGTCAAATTGTTTGCATTTAATTCAATCTTGACAATAGAGGCCTTGAACAGAATGTTTGTATTGTTGTCTTCCAAGATGGTTGTCTAACCTTTTTCAAAAGAAAAGGTCCAATTTCTATGTTGTGATTGAGTGGGTAAACCACTGAAAACTGATATTACTTATTCACTGTTGATTTGTATCACAGTAGAACAGTAATGTCAGTTCAGTTGTTTACTTACTGTCACTGCAGTGAAATTAGACATTTTGCTTTGAAAGGTTACCGAGTGGTTACAGGCAACCATCTTGAAAGAGAACATTACAGATATCTGTTTTTGGCCTCCATTGTAAAATTATGTAATACTAACATATAACATGAAAAAATAACATGTAGACTATAAGTGACCAAATAGTGTTGCAGTAAAAGTATTTGTGGCAGTGGGGCTTGGTTAGAGCGACGGCTGCTGGAGGAAAGGAAGGAGTGGCTCAGCCGGTGATCAGACAGCTGGACAGAATCAGGTAATTAGTCAGCTATATAAGCATGTTTGTAACCTGGTTCTGGTCTCTTGCAGTAGGCTGGGTCCTCACGGAGACACAGAGAGAGAGAGACGGAGAGACACACACAGGCAGTCAGAGCAGCGCAGCGCAGCAGAGCGCTGACATCGCAGCCACAGCTGACTCCTTTTGTTTTGTTTGCTTGATTGTTTTCATTGGACAATAAACCGGTACCTTTGCTCCCTCAACGCCGCCTCCTCGTCCTTCCCGAACCCCAGTGAGTGGGAAAAGCTCACAGTGGCGCCTGAACAGGGACACATGGAGGGACAAACTCCGCTGTCGCTGGCCCTTCAGCACCTCGCTGCGATGCAGGAGAGCACCACCACGCTGCAGCAGCAGCAGTCCCAGCTCCTCGCGGACATTGCGGCGTCACAGCGGGACGATCGTGCTCTCCTGCGGGAGCTGCTGCAACGCCCGGCTGCCCACGGCGCCGAACCGGTATGTATACAAGGGGGTACACATCAAGCTCTGCTGGATTCTGGTTGTGAACAGACGATGATCCATCAGCGCTTGGTTCGACCGGGGGCATTGTTAGAGGCATCGTGGGTGAGGGTGAGGTGTGTGCATGGGGATATTCACGATTATCCGGTGGTGGCTCTGGAAATTTATTTTAAAGGGAAAAAACATAGAGTAAAGGCTGGAGTTAGTACTCGCCTCACGCACCCTCTAATTTTGGGAACAAATTGGCCGGGGTTTACGAGCTTAGCAGGGGAAACCATGAGGGTGCGGTCACGTAAGTCAGGGAAATGTGAGTTATGTGCTGTCCTAACCCTGGATTTCCACTGGACGCGGAACGGCCGCGGCGCGGTTCTGCTTCGTCCTCTCCCAAACGTCAATCCCCACCGCGGAGCCTTTGGAGCCAGCGGTATTCACGGAAGATCGCGCGATAATCTCGAACGGACGCGAGATCCCGCGATAGACCGTGTGTATAAAGGAAACAACAACAACACAGCTTCTTTCATTTCTCCACTTCCATAATCAGTCTCTCGTCGTCCATTGTCTCCGAGACCCTCGGATCAAATGACTGTTGACCTGGGAGCACCGTAATGTTGAGGTGAAGTTGTGACCTGCGTATTGTGTTTTATTTTGAAAGGGGGGCGGAAGTGTTTTACTTTGATACTGTGTCGGACTTCCTGTCTTGTGCGATCTGCTTCGTTGAAATTTACGAGGTTCAGCAGCGGCAACGGAAAAAATAGAACTGATTCCTATCGATAGCGCTGCGGCGCGGCGAGCCGCTTCTGGGCCGCTGCTGATCCGCGCCGCAGCGCGGCCGGTGGGAATGCTCACATTGATTAGAATGGAAGCTATTTGCAACGGCTACCGCGCCGCGGCCGTTCCGCGTCCAGTGGAAATCCAGGGTTAGTGGTGAGGCGGAGGTGCCGCATCCCGACGCTGCTGGGGGGGGGGGCACAGATGGCGCCCATGGAAGATTTTCCCCTAGCACAGTCTCGGGATGAGACCCTCCGCCACGCCTTTGACCAAGTGATGGAAATTGATGGTTGTCCGGTTCACCCTAACGCAGCACTCTCTCACCCCTACTTTGTTGTCGTTAAAGACCGTTTATACAGAGTGAGTCGTGACGCTCGAACAGGGGAAGAGCTCTCCCAGTTGTTAGTCCCAAAAAGCCGCCGAGAAACGATTTTCCAGGCGGCTCACCACAACCCCATGGCGGGTCACCTCGGATATGATAAGACACTGAACCGGATCATGGCCCGATTTTACTGGCCGGGCATTCGGGCGGATGTAAGTCGGTGGTGTGCATCCTGCCGCGAATGTCAATTAGTCAACCCTCCGGCCACCCCAAAAGCGCCCTTGCGCCCATTACCATTAATGGAGGTCCCTGTTCAGGCGCCACTGTGAGCTTTTCCCACTCACTGGGGTTCGGGAAGGACGAGGAGGCGGCGTTGAGGGAGCAAAGGTACCGGTTTATTGTCCAATGAAAACAATCAAGCAAACAAAACAAAAGGAGTCAGCTGTGGCTGCGATGTCAGCGCTCTGCTGCGCTGCGCTGCTCTGACTGCCTGTGTGTGTCTCTCCGTCTCTCTCTCTCTGTGTCTCCGTGAGGACCCAGCCTACTGCAAGAGACCAGAACCAGGTTACAAACATGCTTATATAGCTGACTAATTACCTGATTCTGTCCAGCTGTCTGATCACCGGCTGAGCCACTCCTTCCTTTCCTCCAGCAGCCGTCGCTCTAACCAAGCCCCACTGCCACAGTATTGAATAGTGTTGGAATAAAGTGATCAAATTGTAAAGTATTAAAATGTTCCAAGAGCTCATTTTACTTTATCAAAACATGTTTTAATCATGTTGTATCAACACAAAATACACAGGTTTATTGAATATGAATAAATTGTGTTAATTTAACTCAACTGTTTAAGTTGCTGCCAAAGCAAAACATATGTGTGCAACCAATGTCCACTATCGAATTAAGTAAATCCAATGTGTTTTTTTCAGTGTAGTGGAGGGAGGGGGAGAGAAATGGAGCGGAGGGAACAGGAGCTGAGTGAGCACAGTAAAAGGCAAATCAGAAACCCCCTTGTAGAAGTGGGTGTGTGTTTGCCTGTGTCTCATTTGCATGTAAAGGGACCACGCACAAAACCGAGCGTTCTAAAAGGGGCGGATTTGGCAGGGTTGGCGAAATGTCCCCTTTAACTTTATATCAAATTGTGACATACTGTTTCTTCAAGAAACCACTCTGAATCTCCATTCAATCTGTTAATGGACCTGTGGCAGGGTAATATTTATTACAACAATGCTGAAAGTAATATAGGTGTGGTGTCGCCATCCTTACAAAAAAAACATGTTTGATAAGGAAACTGAGGGGAGACTATTAATAACAATTGGCACTTGGCATAATGGTACTCACCTGAGATTTATAAATGTATACACTCCCAATATTGGGAGGGACAGGAAACTCTTCTTCAATTTTTGGAGTGCTGGCTAAATGATTCATGTATCATCACAGGTGACTTTAATGTAAGCATATAAGCACACATCGATAATCAAATAAACAAGATATGTTATCATAATTTCATCAAAATGTCCATATTTCCAACATTTCAACAACAAAAAAACGGAGGTGCCTGGTGCAGGACCCTCAATTTATTAAAACAAAATGAACAATTTTCTCCATAATATCTGATAATGAAAAAATGCTTTGGGTTAGTGATGCTTTTGTCTGGTGGGATGAAGTAAAAAAAACGCATCAAAAGACTCAATTAACTACAGCAAACACAAACTCTGGTTGAATGGTTTAGATGAAAAAGATATGAAACACAAAATAGAAGTTGAGCTTTCTAAAGTTGCCCAGGAACCTTATAGCAGGGTACAAGCATTTATTGAGGATGAAAAGTGCACATCTTATTTTTTGGGACTGGAGAAAGAACTGCAGAGCAAAGTGTTTATCAAGGAATTAAAAACACAGTGACGGCAACTCAATTACAATCTTGACGAAATATTAACAACAGTTCACTCTTTCTTTCAACAGCTATACTCCAGTAATCCTGTCCGTCATAATGATCAAGAGATGGTTATTAAAGCAATCAGTAAACAGCTCGGAACAGAAGACAAAGTCTGGTGTGATCAGCCTCTCACATCAAGTGAAATTAAAGCAACCATTTCTGGCCTTCATAAAAGAAAAAGTCCAGGGTTAGACGGACTAACAACATATTTTTTTCAATTATTTAAAGCCTTTGACCGTGTGGAACATGAATTTCTCTGGGCCACTCTAAAACAGTTTGGATTTGGTTAAAGTTTCATAAAAACAATTCAGGTTTTATACAACAACGCGCACAGTCAAGTCAAAATCAATGGTCGTCTAACCCCAAAAATCAAAATTAACCGATCAATCAGACAAGGATGTCCCCTATCTTCTCTTCTGTATAGCCTGGTGGCCGAGCCCCTCGCCCTCCTTATAAACCAAAACCAAGTCTTTCCAAGGCGTATGAGCGAACAACGGAGCTGTCTGTAAAATGATCTCCTATGCAGATGATACAAATATAATGGTCAAAGACAAGAAGAAAAAAAACTTGGGAATGTGGAAAATGAGGAGGCTTACACTCAAAGGTAAAGTGGTAGTGGTCAACTCCCTCATTCTGTCAAAATTAAACCATGTTTTACAATTTACGACTTGCCGAAACAGACCTTACCTGAAATAAATAATGCCATATCCACTTTTCTGTGGGGGAGCAGACACAATATGATAGCTCACAAAACAATAATTAACAAACAGTCAAATGGAGGTCTCAACCTCATTGACATAAACACCAGGAAACATTGCTTCAGAATCAACGTAATAAAAAACTATTGGACAATAACACGGATCTCTTCTGGAAACATGATCTCACCCATACAATAAACTCAATTGGCAGTTGTGGCATTTACAATGTCAAATTCCAACTAAATCACAAAAGAGGTTCTGCAGGCTTGGGGGTTGGCCAGGCCCCACCTCCTCATATGGGTAATGAGCAAACATCAGCTTTTACAGCTTCCTCTCACAATTCTGACATCACACACCTTGGTCGGCCAATCTCTGGCGGCCCTCTGTCGCATTGATAGTCAAGGGGAAATAAATGTGGATGAAATTGTCAGTAGACTCAGAATAAATAAACTACATAGCAAACAATTAACTGAACAGATCTGTCAAAAAATCTGTCCCCCCTTTGGCAGCAAGCCTTTTACAGGACCAGTGGTAGCATGCAGAATGACTTGTTTTTCGCATGAGTGCTCACCCGGATGCAAAACTGCTCATGAAAACAGTTCAAAAACCTACAGCAGAATTCTACTGGCAGAAGTGCTTTCCTGCTCAAAACATTTATTCCAATTTGGAAAAACATGAGAAGTCCCTTCGCCTACCCTCAAGCCACAAATACCGATTTCAAAATAAGGCACAAACGCATTTACACGGGTGTCATCCTGCATCAATTCAGGCCCCTCAGGCCCCTCCCCTCAGGCAGGAGGGGAGGGGGCCATACCACCTGTTGGGATTAGGAGCGTGATTGGTTATGAATTTAGAATATTAATAATTAATTAATTATGGAATAATTAATTTCTTATAAAAAGTTGAGTCAAATCCTCACACGTGGCAACAATATGTTGGGGATCAACTATAGTGGCAATAATTTGATTGATAAAAAATAAAGTAATAAAAGATAAAGTAATAAAATATTTTAATTAAATATTTTGGAAAATTAATTAAATGTTAATTAATTCTAGAACGGGGCACCACCCTGTAAACAGGGAAAAGACAATCAATCTATGCCTTTAAAATCAGTCTTAAATAATAACTGTAATTGACTATGATATCAAAGATATCCCAATTTAACAGTATTGAAGGTATGAATCCGAGCACAGACCCTCTCCCTTCTTAACTTTTTAAAATTTTGTATGCTTGTTATGCACCAATGACACCAGAACAAATTCCTTGTATGTGCAAATCGTACTTGGCAATAAAGCTCTTCTGATTCTGATTCTGATTCTGATTCTCAACCCCCATTTGTCACAGTATTCATGTACAAAAACATAGAGCATTCCTTCAGGTTAATAAAAGTAACAATTTATTAAATCAAACAATGAAATTAATTAAACAATCATGTTCACTAAAGTGAACATTAATGTAAAACGACAATCTATTGGTTGAATCAACAAATATCACTTGCTAAGCTACAACAACACAGGCTATATACAACATAAACACCAATGTGTGTGTGTGTGTGTGTGTGTAACATGAGATAAAGATAAAACAGGGGAGTGACGCGGTTGGCCGAGCAAAGCCACTCCCACTTCCAACACCAAAGTGGAGAAGGCATGCGCAGTAACAGTGACTGTAGACGCACGCTTCCACCAAAGATGGCGCCAGAAACACATTAACACGAGGTCGCAGATCTTGGGTCGAACATGTGATAGCATGGCTGCAGAGACACGTGTTTGACGCAAGATGGCGCCTATGAGGAGACTCTCATTCATGAATGAAAGAGAGAGAGTGAGGGAGTGAGAGAGAAAGAGAGAGAGAGAGAGTGAGTGAGAATCGCGCTTGAATAGCGGCAGACCAAAGGTGTGTTTCAAAGCACAGTGTGTTCAGTGAATGAAACAAAAGGATCGCGTACGTGAGAGTTTATGTCAGTTTAAACCACACAGACTTGACACAGGCAAAGCCAGGCCAGTCTGTGAATCTTAACGTTAATGCCGACATTCTCTCACCACGTGATCTGTCTACGCGCTCACAGCGGGAGAAGACACGTCACTGCAGGGTGAGCGGTGAGCTCTACTTTCAGCGGCACATTTAAACATACAGGGCGATCAAAGAAAACTATCTCACTGCGTGATCGCATGGCATGAGAAGGGAATTAACAAACGTGTGAACAAATACAAACAGTTAACAATAGTAAAAGAAATACGAACGTGTGGGTGCGCAATCCAACACGTTCAACACAAAGGAAAGTTTATAAAACACAGAACCTTAACCTAACTCTGCCCAGAACACTTTGCCTCTTACTGTGAGCTGATAACACGTTTTGCGGTTCGTCGGGTCCGGTCCAGTTCGTTGGAGTCGCAGAGCGTGGACGGGCCGTGGTGTGGATCACAGCGGACAGCTGATGATTCTATGCGTCGGCGGAAGACGGTAGTTTGTGCGTCAGGTTCGGAGAGAGATGTCGGCTCAGGTGCGGACATCGCGGGTCGGAGGATGGCAGCTGGCGGCTGCAGCGTCTCCATTTCAGTTCTGGAAGGGTGCGTGGTTAGACGCAAATCAAGTTTCTCACTCGGGCAGTGATTGTGAAACTGGCAGGGCTTCTTCAAAAAGGGCATAGTTTGTGTGGCATGGGGCCACATGGCTGGAGCTCTGGACTCCAGGGCCCCGGGGGCCCTTTGGGCGGCCCCCGAAGGAGAGGAGCCCCAGGAGAGCAAACAGAGAAAAACGAAGAGCAAGAAGAGAGAAAAACACAAAGAAAAATGGAAGAGAGCGAAAAATGTCTGTCCTCTGGTTTTATAGAGTTTTCAGGGGCAAGGCCATAAAACAGAGAACGGCCAATGAGATTCACTGACCCTATGGAATGCTGACCAGTCGTAAAACCAAGAATGTCTCAAATGGTGGACTGAGACTTTGTTGAAAACTCAAGTCAGTCTTTTGAAACTGCATGTAGGCCTTACCCATGGAGAACAATAGAATAGTGGATTACAGTAGACATCTCGGCCCCAACACACCATACCACCTTCCCCCGCACTATGCATACTGGGTGATTTAAATGAAATACATATAGACATGAAAAAATCACACATACTAATCACTAGCCTAAGCATCACCAAGAAAACTATCCTCCTGAATTGGATACACAAGAAAAACTTAAGTTTAAACCAATGCAGAAATCTTAGATTTTAGATCACATCTCTATGGAGAGAAAGTCTGCTTCCATAAAAAAAAATTAGCTGACTTTGATTTAACCTGGGCACCTCTAATTGATTGTATTTCTGAGGGCAGGTGGGTGTCTGTCTTCGCTGGTCGGTCTGCGGTGCTGTGGGTCGGGGATCCGGGACACTGGGGCTATATGGTGGTCTGTGTGGGTTGGTGGCCCTAGGCCTACTGTCCCTTGGTGGCTGTGGGTCTGCCCTGCGGGGATCGGGGTGAATCTGTGGGACGGTTGCCGCCTTAGCTTGGGGGGTGGTGGGTCGTGGGCTTGGGCTGGGCTCACACCATGGAGGGGTGTGGGAGAGACTCATCCGTTCCATCAGAAAGATCATGGTTGCTACGCTGAAGGAACAAAGTTTGGATGTTCTTCTGTGAATATGAGGCCATTTTGAACAGTAGGCCTATTACCATGCCTTTAAATGAAATGAATGACCTGGAAGCTCTCACCCAACAGCACTTGCTGCTATTGAAGACTCAACCCAATTTACCACCGGGAGTCTTCCGGAAAGATGACACCTACGCACGTAGAAGATGGAGGCAAGTCCAGTATATGAGCGACCTCATATACATATTTACCAGAAAAGACAGACATCGAACCATCCGTCACAAAACTTCATCCCAAGAGATGTAGTCTTGATCACCGACGAGTCAGTGCCTTGGGGATCCTGGTTGATGGGAAGGATTGTTAAGACTATGGAGGATGAGTATGGAATGGTTTGTAAGGTTCGAGTCAGGACAAAGTCTAATGAGCTTGAGAGGCTGATAACGAAGCTCTGCTTACTTGAAGAAGCAGTATGAGAAGGACAGTTATTTACCTGAGTGCCACTCAGAAGAAAGACGATAAAAAAAAGAGACATTCTTTAGATAAGTTGTAATTGTTTCTACACTAGAAAGCAATTAAGGGTAGTAAGTATGTAGAGGCAAAAGAACAGTTTATAGTGATAAATAAAGTTAAAAATGTTAATGTTAAAAATGTTAGGGTTAGGGTTAGAATTCAAATTCATACTTGTGATGATTCTGTGGTGAGTTGATACATGTTGATAAAAAGGTGTAATTTCCCTTTAAAACCATAAACGTGGGCTAGATGTTTTTGTTTTGGATGACGTAGAGTCAGTGCTTGAGAGTGACGGAAGGAAACAGTTTTCTTACCTTCTTCTCGTTGATCGTAATTAGTTACAGCAAGTGTATTTACCAGCCACGTTCATTTGTAAATCTGTGGAATTATAATTTTGAAAGTGAGTAATAAATCGGAGATTTTTTGTAACTTTTTGTTAATAAACAACCGAGTAAGCCGTTGCAAGATCTCAAGCTGATTCAAACTTCTACAATACAAATGAACAATGAGTTGGCAAAATATTTATAAAGTTTTTTTCCTAACCCAAACCATTAACATAACATAAACAAGTTTACAGAAAACTCCCATAAGCTCAGTGGTAAATACATATGTTCAAGGGGCCAGTGGTACATCCATACAAGAAAATGATACTAGCCCTTGTCATGTCCCGTTCTGCCATTTAAATTATGTTACTTGTTTTTCTATTCATTCATTGGTTCTGGTTTTATTTTGGTACTCATGCGTTGTCTCATTTCAGATCCACTTCCTGTCAAGTTTCCCTCCTGTGTGATTACTGGCCCCGCCCTAATGTGTGGCACCTGTTTCTCATTTGACAGAGAGTATTTAGTCTCTGTCTTCCCTTCCTTCAGTGCCAGATTGTCTTTGCCCTTGTGTGAGATTTTCCTGATTCCCTTGTGACTGTGCCTAGACCGTGATTGATTTTGGACTTCTCTTTTGCCTGCCGTTTTGGATACTGTTGCCTGTTTTGGATAGTGATGGGCAAATGAAGCCCCGTGAATCACTGAGGCTTTCCAGCCCATTGCTTCACCAAAAGGTTCACTCATCGAGGCCTCAATGAAACAGTGAATACTGCCATCTGCTGGACAAATTAAATTACAGTCAATGCCATTGTACCACGACTTGAGCTGAAATGTATGATTTACTTATGTGTGCAGAAACAATAAACAATGGATATTTCTATAGTATGATCATGTGTAAGTATGTGGACAACAACACAGACATGGAGCTCTGTTCTTAATTAAAATACCAATGACAACATTTCAAGAGTTTGTATTTTTATTCAAAAACACTAGTTTTTCCAATGTTTTTGGATTCAGGCGGTTCCTTTTTTTAGACAACACTTCTCCAGCCTTCGAAAAAACCCTCTCACATGGCACTGAAGACGCTGGCGAACATAACCAGGTTACTGCCAGTTTGTGAAGGTGTGGATACATGGCTTTATGTCCATGCCAATATACGAGTGGATCCTCATCCCTTGAAATATTCATCTCTGCCAAGTAACGATCCACTTCAATCACGGCATCTGCCACCACACTTGAGCTGCTCCCGCTGCTGTTTATGGCGTCATCCAACAGCCGCCAAAGTTCACCTAATAACAAAAAAGGGGGGTGGGGTGTCATGCACAATACCACTGTCATAATCAAGGATACAGATGGGGTTACTTACTATTGCCACGCGAGTGTTTTGCAGCTGGTCTGGGGGGGCAGATGAGGCTTCATGCCTTATTACATTTGCACACTCATTTTTCAGCCGGTTCACTGCTTCTTGTCTCCTGGTAGCATTTTCGAATCCTAATTTTTTAAATCTTGGATCCAATAAAGTTGGCATTGTCAGGCCACCTGCTGACTCCAAAGAACTCATGTGGTCCCTCAGACGTCGAACAAGGTTGTCCCCCAGCTGCCTCGCAATGGTGGATGCATTCATTGTGTGCATCTTGTTTGTTATTGCATGATGCAACATCTTCATGAGAGGTATCACTTTTGAGGAGGATACCCTCTTCTCAGCAGAAACCTCAACTGTTGCTTGGTGGAATGGGGCGAGTACACTCAGAGTGTTGTTCACAGAGTCATACTCAGCTGCTGTAAGGGGGGTAATGTCTGTTTTCAGTGAGGCCAGGGCTGCCCCCACTGGCTCTCTTAGCTCATACAGCCGCTGCAACATAAGGAATGTGCTGTTCCAACGCGTGTCTACCTCTATTATCATTTTGTAGGGCTGCCTTCCCATCTGCTCCTGCACTTGGACCAGTCGCTCTTTCGCAGTAGTGCTTGTGCGGAAGAGGGTCACCAACCTCCTACATTTCTGCCTTAATTCATTTAGTCCTTCCACATCATCGAAGGACTTGCGAACAATAAGGTTTATTGTGTGAGCAATGCATATTGCATGCCTCACATTTAGTTGTCTCACACAAGCGTTCATGTTTGATGCGCCATCAGTGACAAGACACTTCACCTTATCTCTGATGCCCCACTCCTCCATGAGCTGTACATGCCCCGCTGCAAGGTTTTCTGCTGTATGGGCCTTTGGAAAATGTTGCACCCCAAGCAGAGTAGTGCAGAGCTGGTCTTCATCGTCAATGAAATGGCACGTCACTGCCAGGTAGGCGTCCATATTGATGGACGTCCACATGTCAGACGTGAGACTGACAGCCACAGCCTTCTGGACCTGCTCTCTGGCCTTCTCCTTGGCCTCCTGATATTTTATATCCACCATTGCTTTCAGAGCCTGAGGGTGAAAAGAAGAGCTGTTATGATGACCAACATAAAAATGACCACATTGGCTCTGTTCACACACCTTTCTACTGGGGAGAATATAGTTGGGATCTATTAGGTGCATGAGCTCCCTGAAGCCCACATCCTCCACAACGGAGAACGGCTGGGAGTCCTTGATGATCATGTTGACCACAGCCTCATCCACCATTGCTTTTCTGGAACCTGTAACAGTTATCAATTAACAGTGATGCTGGTGTGTTGTAGGAGCTGAACACGAGATTTTGACAACATGCCAAAAAATATCTGATGGTACTTTGGCTTGTATCCGGCCTGTTGGCAGGCTGGGCATGCTCATGCAGTGCTCTGTAATGGCGAAGCATGGAGGAAGTGTTGTTGCTGTATGTTAGCTGTTTATCACACAGCAAGCACCTCACCTTTAAGGAAGTCATACATATTAGGACTGATAGTTCAGTGTATAGCGAGTATACAATATTCACTATTTTATGTATATCATTACACATACAAACCTTATTATGATCAGTCAACTCAAAATACTCCCATACAGGTGAGGACTTCCTCTTTCTTGCTGGCTCCATCTTTGTGAAAAGGAATTTGTGGCAAAACAAACAAAAATGGAACTGGCAGGAATGTTAATGCTCCTACAGTGCTTTGTAGTAAAATTACGCTTAACATATACATGCACCATCACATGAATAAATCATTCCCCAACACCAGTGTTTATTTTTTCAACTCATTTTATTAATGATACACAAAACAGTTGTACATATTTCACTTAAACATGTTATCTTTAAGAATGAGTAACACAACACTGTGGCTTCCCAGTGACGTCTTTACATACATGAGTCAAAGTAGAGTGTATGTGACTGAAGAAAGTGACAGAAGGTGCACATATATACTCAGGAGTGACATTTACAAACATAATAACTGACATACACACAAACAAACACAAACCAGTGTAAAAGGAAAGAAAAATATATATCTCACATCAAAGCCCTACAGTGGGGGAAATGATCTACACTACTCCTTCTACTTCTCCTACTCTCCTGCTACTGCTACTCTTATTCTGACAAACTCTCTCCAACTCTCTCCAACTCTCACTAACTCTCTCTAACTCTCACTAACTCTCTCTAACTCTCACTAACTCTCTCTAACTCTCGCTAACTCTCTCCAACTGTCTCCAACTCTCTCTAACTCTCACTTACTCTCTCCAACTCTTCTCACCATAAACGCCTACAACACCCACAGCGTGCCTCGAGGTTTGAAGCGTTTTATTGGGAAGTGATACGGTGAACGAACCAATGACGTGATCTGTCCAAACCGAGGCCTCGTTTGTCATCGGTTATGTCATTTTCCGGAATCGATACAGGCCTCGAAGCGCGGCTTCATTTGACACGCCCACTTTTACTCGAGACAAGCCTCAATGCCTCAGTTCATTTGTCCCATCACTAGTTTTGGACTGATCACTGTTTACCGACGCCTGACCGAATAAAGACCCTGAACTGTTGCCTTGTCTGGATTCTGCTTTGTG
This sequence comes from Solea solea, assembly GCF_958295425.1. Taxonomy (NCBI): domain Eukaryota; kingdom Metazoa; phylum Chordata; class Actinopteri; order Pleuronectiformes; family Soleidae; genus Solea; species Solea solea. Next base: position 385,983 of record NC_081153.1, on the reverse strand, counting down.
AGTTCACCATTGCTTGTGCCTGACAGCCCTTTAATCTGCACTAATGAAACTGGCCACCATTTATTTTTGTTGTTGTCATGTTGTCCTTTAAATCTCCTGAGTACAGATTTAATGAGTCGCTTTGGTTTGTCTCTTGTTTCAACTGTGGAGGAAAGTTAAAGAGTTAAAGTTCAAAAAAATAGGTACCCATGTTTGGCTCTGGGGTACCCTTAGTATGAATGGCACACATTCTGTGTTCACGCGTCCACAAAGTTTACACTAACACTGTTGCAGATGGCGCTGTTTCATGTTACTGACTCAGCTCCTCATATCTCATCTCTCGCCACACGAGAAGTGAGTGAAGAGATTTGAGCGCTCAGCTGTCAAAATTACAGCTTTAATCTGAGCAACACCCAACCATATATTAACTGCATCACAATGATGTTCTGCTGAGTGTGTACAACATTTACTCATCATTATCACAAAAATTGCAGTATCCACTGAAACAAGATTTCACCTGTTTGAATCTCTAAATGATGCTGGTGACACACCACTCTTCCCAGTTGAGAAAATCAGAGAAAGTTTGACCAACAGAATGTTTCTTTTGTCAAAGGTTTCCATCTAATAAACACAGCAGTACAACCTCGAGCTCCAAATGAGCTAAATCCATATAAACTTCTATAAAGCCAGTCTTTCCAAACTGAAGTTCAAAAGAGTGTAACATTTCTGGGTCATGTGATCACAGCGGAGGGCAAATCCCTCTCACATGAGTGTATTGATGCAATTCACAATTTACCTAAACCTAAAAAAAAGGATGTGCAGAAACCATAGTGCACTCAAATGAATTTGAATTAGCTTTCACTAATCTAAAACCTTTTCTTTATAGACCACTCCCACTATAGGACTGCCTGATTCATGTCCTTTTACACAGATTTTTGTATGACATCTATTCTTTTACAGGACACTGTATTGGCTTCTGTAAGCAGTGTTATTCAGATTTAACTCTTTGTGTGTAATTATGTGTCAATGACACATAACAGCACTCATTTATTTGACATTACTGTTCTTAATCCTGCTTCTCTTCTTCCCACACCTGATGATGTTACAGTTCTCCAACAGCTCCCAGGAAACACCTTCTAAATGCTGATTTGGTGCTTCATATGTTCCTAAAACTGGCTGTAGCCATGTTGTCTATATGCTGTTTGCTCGAATCATACTGTTCTGTCCTCAGATCCTCTTCAATTCAATTCAATTTTATTTGTATAGCATCAAATCATAACATACATTATCTCAAGGCTCTGTACATAGACAACATCAAGGAGAGCAGAGAACCCCAACAGTTCACACAATGAGCAAACACTAGGCATCAGTGGAGAGAAAAAACTCCCTCTTAACAGGAAGAAATCTCTGACAGAACCAGACTCAGATGTGCAGTCATCTGCCTCAACCAGTTGGGTGAAAGGAAAATGGGGGACAGAGGAGAGGTGGGGGATAGAAAGGGGGGAGAGAAAGGACAAGCGGTAGAGACAGAAGAGAGAGAGAGAGACCAGGAGCAGATACACAACGTCAATGATATCAACTTTTAATTATAGCACAATAATAACGGTGATGATATGTATGATATGGATAGCCTCAAAAACTGGATCTTGATCCAGCAACCTGCAAGATGAGAATACAGAGAGAGAGAGAGAGGGAAGGAAGGAAGGACACAAACTAGATAGAGAAAGAGACAAGGTTAATGACATATAAAAAGTCATATTCATATCTGAGTGTGAGAGAGTGAATGTGTTTGCACCACAGGAAAATCCCCCAGCAGTCTAGGTCTATAGCAGCAGAACTAAGAGATGGTCCAGGTTTCCCTCAACCAGCTCTAACTATAAGCTTTATCAAAAAGGAAAGTTTTAAGTCTAACTTTAAATACAGAGAGAGGCTCCGCCTCCCAAACTGTCATTGGAAGCTGGTTCCACAGTCGAGGAGGAGCCTGGTAACTGAAGGCTCTGCCTCCCATTCTGCTCTTACAGACTCTGGGAAGTAAACCTGTATTTTGTGACCTAAGTGGTCTGTTAGGGTGATAAGGTAAGACTAGGTCTTTCAGGTATGAAGGGGCCTGACCATTAAGTGCTTTGTACGTGAGGAGGAGGATTTTAAATTGAATTCTAAACTGTACGGGGAGCCAGTGTAGAGAAGCTACACTGGAGTTATATTGTCTCTCTTTCTAGTTCCTGTCAGAACTTGTGCTGCAGCATTTTGAATGAACTGAAGGGTTTTAACAGACTTGTTGGAACATCCTGATAATAAGGAGTTACAGTAATCTAATCTAGATGTAAGCATGTACTAGTTTTTCAGCATCCTGTAAAGACAGAATGTTTCTAATTTTCATAATGTTCCGCAGGTGGAAGAAGGCTGTTCTGGAAATGAGTTTTATGTGTGAATCAAATGACATTTCCTGGTCAAAAGTAACTCCAAGGTTCCTCACAGTGGAACTGGAAGCCATGGTGATGTCATCTAAAGTGACAATGTGATCGTAAAGTTTTTCTCTGAGGTGTTTAGGGTCGCTTTTTTGAGAAGGGGTTTAATAACTGCTATTTTAAACGTTTGGGGCACATATCCAGTTAATAAGGATAGATTAATTTGAGTCAATATAGAGCTGTTAATTAAAGGAAACACATCTTTAAACAGTTTGGTCGGGATAGGATCTGACAGGTTGATGGTTTGGATCAGATAGTATTTCTTATTTATGTTATTGTAGTTCATTATTGTACAATTAAATGTGAGTAAATAATGATCAGTAAGGAGAGGGTTTTGAGGAACTATGTTTAAGTTATCAATATCAATACCATAAGTTACACCAAGATCGAGGGTGTGACTAAGGCAATGAGTTGGTTTAGTAACGTGTTGAATAAAACCAATTGATTCCAACAGCGAGTTAAATGCGCAGCTAAGACTATCACGGTCAACATCTACATGGATGTTGAAATCCCCTACAATTATGATTGTATCTGTCTTAAGCACTAACTCAGATAAGAACTCAGAGAACTCTGATAGGAACTCTGAATAAGGTGCAGGTGGACGATAAACTGTGACTATCATAATTGGTTTCTGTGATTTCCAACTAGGATGAGATAGATTAAGAATCAGGCTTTCAAACGATGAATATCCTGGTTTGGGCTTGGGATTGATTAATAATCTAGTTTTAAAAATGGCTGCTACACCTCCTCCTCGGCCTGAGCTTTTAGGAATATGGGTATTAGCATGAGTGGGTGGAGTTGAATATTTAGACTAACGTAATCTTCTTCATGTAACCAAGTTTCAGTTACACAGAATAAATCAATACAATTGTCAGAAATTAGATCATTTATTAAAACAGATTTTGAGGAGAGTGACCTCATATTTAATAGTCCACATTTAAAAGTGGTATTATTTGACTATTTTACTGTTGGTATTAATCTTTATTAAGTTAGAATGTCTAACTCCTCTTCTGTTTGTTATTGATTTATTTACTTTATTTACTTTAGTTCTTACTTTAGTAGGTCGAGGGACAGACACAGTCTCTATGGGGTTTTTAATTGGTGACTGCTCGAGAAGAAGCACAGAGAAGCATGAAAGACTGCAACTCTGTGTCCTGGTCTCAACTCTGGATTGTCATGGGTTTCTAATAAAATGTCCTAAGCTGCTAGATAAGAGAGCTGCTCCATCCAAAGTGGGATGGACGCCGTCTCTCCTCATGAGACCAGGTTTCCCCCAGAAGGTTTGCTAGTTATCTAAAAACCCAATGTTGTTTTCTGGACACCACCTCGACAGCCAACGATTGAGTGACGACATGCTGCTATACATGTCATCACTGGTCACATTGGGCAAAGGACCAGAGAAGATCACGTTGTCAGACATAGATCGCGCGTACCTACATACAGACTCAACATTAACTTTTGTGACCTCCGATTGGCGTAATCAGGTGTCATTACTGCCGACGTGAATAATAACTTTACTGAATTTATGATTATCTGTAGCCAGCAGTTTCAGATAAGACTCTATGTCGCCCGCTCTGGCCCCGGGAAAACACCTGACTGTGGTCGCTGGCGTCACTAATTACCAGAGTTGGTTTCTCAGTCTGTGTGGTGCTGAGAGGGGAAAACTTGTTTGAACAGGTTGGTGGTGGACAGGACTCTTAGGCTTAACACTACAGTCACCCAGCTGCCCTGTTTGTCTCCCGGCTGCACGGGAGCTGCTGAGGAAGCTAATGCTATGTGGTCCGCACTGACTACAGGGGACTGGCTAACTGATTCAGCTTCTATGGTGCGTAGCCGAGTTTCTACTTCACTAAGCCTCGCCTCCACCCTAGCCAGTAAGCTACACTTTTTATATGTGCTTTTATCGCTAAAGGAGGCATAGGAGTAGCTAAACATGTGGCACACAACACAGGAGAGAGAAGGAGAGGGAGAGGGAGAAGCCATTGCTGCTAAGCTAACTTTACGCTAGCAAATAAAGAAACACCGTACATAATCTACATAAACGATAGAGTTTAAGCAAAAGTAGCGGGTGAAAGTATTAGTCTTAGTACTAGTATTAGTATTAAAACGAGTGTTTGTTCAGTTAATCGATCGTTCCAGTAGATAGAAAACCGCAGAGAGCGCAGGAGACACACAGCGTAACACCAGTGGAAGCACAGGAAGTGACACCATACGTTACCGCCCCGTTAGTCAGTGTATCCATCTGATCTTCATCTAAGTCTGTTCCTGTTCAAGACACTGAGCTTGTGACTCTTGCTGAAACCTTTAAATTAGCAGCTGGTAAAACACTGATTCATGCTCTTGTATGGTTGTTAGCACTATAACAAATGCTTTTATTACAGGCTTCTGTGTCTAAGTCTAAATCCTTAACAGACGACATGGCAAAACTGATCATGGTTCATGTTCATTGGGGCGGAAAGCGGCCATATTTACCACTGGCCTCTGGCCATCTTATAAGCAGTTCAAATGAATCCTGTAAATAATACACATACATATACCTACACCCATATGCAGTCACATACATACTTACACATAGAATTACATACTGGTTATACATGGGAACAACATACTGGTTATACATGGGAACAAAAGAGAACATCGAAGAAGGCTTTAAATTAAGGAATATTAATTAAATTAACTCATTGGACCCAAATAACTCAGAATAATGAAATATAATAATTAGATATTGAGGGTTATTTTGTGGCTAATAAAGGTTATATTATATATTTCTTAAGACTGAACATATTCATTTGTTGATTTGATAAGGAATTACATTCTAAACATTTTTAGTTGTTTGTATTTTAACTCTGACCATGTTTATTGACAGGTTCTATGAATTGGTTGTAATTGGACACTGTTTATCATGTTAAATAAATTTACTGCAGTAAAACCAAAGCAATGCTGATAAGAATGATAAAGAAATATTTTAAGAAATGTTGAAATGATCAATCGTGTACCATAGAGTTTAGAAAATGTACTTATAACTTTGAATTTATATTACATTTAAAGAATGATTTAAACTTCAGAACAGATTTTGAAATTGAAAGCTAAATCAGAGCCTTGGTTGAATGAAACAACCCACACTGCCAGACAGGATTGTCGAAGAGCTGAACGAAAGTGGGAAAAGGACAAATTGCAAGTGTCTTTTCAAATACTTAGGGATTGCTGCTGTCATTATCAATCCACTGTGAAAGAGGCTAAAATTAAATATTTTTCTGATATTGTTATTTTACAGTTTTTCTCAATTGCTAAAACACTAAACCCTATTGTCTGAACCAAATGCTCTGTTGCCTGAACCCACTGATTGAATCAATCACTCTTTTGGCAAAACCATAAGCACTTTTCACCTGTTTAGACACAACTTGCCAACACATTTTCATTGCGATGCACCCGTGCTGCATAATGGTGAGCACAGGTGACACAAGTCAAACACAGTTAAAGCACAGGTGTCACCACGTGAACACAACTCAAAATTGATCACACTTGTGGCTAATGATGTGAGGGAACATATAAGCCAGTTCAGAGAGCACTGGTTTGTGAGGCCCTACAATGGATAGATATCTGAGAGGAAGAGTTTGTGTGAGAGGAGGTCGAGGTGGTCAGTGAAGATATCTGATGAAATCAGAGCGACTATGATTGACCATGTTCTTGTCCATGGTATGAGCATGAGGGAGGCCTGACAAAGGGTACAACCAAACATCAGTAGATTCACTGTGTCCACCATAATCCGAAGATTTAGAGAAGAGAACAGGTAATTACCTTTTTTGACATTATAGTACAGTATAGTATGCAAATGTTGACAGCAATTACTGTATGACTGTGAGCTTCCCCACTCACAGCTCGTCCAAAGGAAGGGAAAAAGCCTGGGTGGTGGTGGAAAATAATGTTTTATTTGAGTCCAACAGAAAAAGTCTGTCATCTGCCACAATGACATACTATATACTGTACCACAGTATACTGTAAGTAAATATACGTTTCAGTACATCACTGTACCAATGTACTGTAGTATTGTAATGGAGGGTTGGTCTAACTGTTTGCAGGCCTAGTATTCCATGTATATATTTTGTAACTGCATGTTCTCTTTTTGTAGAATTGAAAGACTGCCACATGGGGGTGGGAGGACAGGTACAGTCATGTGAAAAAATTAGGACACCCTAGGACAGCATAGGAGTCTGGTAAGGGATTCAAAAAGATCTCAAAAGAGTTTGAAATCAGCCATTCCACTGTCCGGAAAATAGTGTACAAGTGGAGGACATTCAAAACAACTGCCAACATGCCCAGGTCTGGCCGTCCAAGCAAGTTCACTCCGAGAGCAGACCGCAAGATGCTAAAAGAAGTTTCCAGAACTCCTAAAATGTCATCACAGGACCTACAGCAGGCTCTGGCGACTGTTGATGTGAAAGTGCATGCCTCTACAATCAGAAAGAGACTGCACAAGTTTAATTTTCACGGGAGGTGTGCAAGGAGGAAACCTTTACTCTCCAAGAGAAACATTAAGGCCAGACTGAAGTTTGCCAGAGAGAACGTAGACAAAGAACAGGACTTCTGGAATAATGTTCTTTGGACAGATGAGTCTAAAATTGAATTATTTGGACAACAGAACAGAGGACATGTTTGGCGCACACCAAATACAGCGTTCCTGGAAAAGAACCTCATACCAACTGTGAAGCATGGAGGTGAAAGTGTCATGGTTTGGGGATGCTTTGCTGCAGCAGGACCTGGCCAGCTCACCATCATAGAATCCATCATGAATTCTACAGTGTATCAGAGGGTGCTTGAGCAACATGTGAGACCATCTGTAAGAAAATTAAAGCTGAAGCGGAACTGGACCCTGCAACATGACAATGACCCTAAACATACCAGTAAATCCACAAAGGATTGGCTGAAAACTAAGAAATGGAGAGTCCTGGAATGGCCCAGTCAAAGCCCAGATCTTAATCCCATTGAGATGCTGTGGGGTGACCTGAAACGGGCTGTACATGTAAGAAACCCCTCAAACATCACACAGGTTAAAGCATTCTGCATTGAGGAGTGCGGAAAACTTTCCTCAGACCGATGTCAGAGACTGGTAGAGGGTTACAAGAAGCGTCTCATTTCAAGCGTCTTATTTCAGCCAAAGGGGGTAACACTATGTATTAGGGGGTAGGGTGTCCTAACTTTTTCCTCAGTTAGAATATGCATTTATGTTGATGTCTTTTGTTTAATGAGTAAAACAATGTTTTTTTTTGCTGTTTACCTGCAATTAGATCACTTTCTTTTCCAGAGATAAATAAAAACAAGATTAGATAAGATAAGATAAGATAAGATAAGATAGCTTTATTTATCTCACAGTGGAGAGAAAACGGCGTTACAGCAGCTCAACAATAGATAAAAAACAAACAGACATTGATATGTGAACATTTCTTAATGAATAACTGAATATTTTATGGGGTGTCCTAATTTTTTCAAATGACTGTATGTTCTCCCCACACCAAGAGACCCTAATTGTTGATATGGTCCATGAGAACAACGCCATTAAACTGAGTGAAATTCAGCAGAACATCATGGAGGACCATGTAAATGTTGAGGTATCAACAGTGTCAGCCTCTCTACTGTTGATCGTGTCCTCAAGTACAACAGACTGTGCATGAAACAGCCTGGATACGGCATGCCAGAGGTTTTTCCCCCCGTTGCCTGGCCAGACAAAATGTGCCTGTGATGTGGCCTGACCCAGTACGGAGACATGATGATGTGGCTGAGTAATAAACTTATTTGTTATGGGCTTACTGTACGCAAGTGGCAAATGCATAAGATTTTTGTTTGTTTTTACAAGTGCTACGTGTAAATGTAAAAAAACGTGTAAATAAAGATTTCTGTTTTTTGTCTTTTTGTACAAGTGCTAAATGCACAGGTTTTTTGTTTTGCAACATGCATTTAGCCTACAGTGAACAATAAACATTTATTTCTCCAGCTTCATGTCCTGAGCATTGTGTTTTCTATTTTTCTACGTAGTGTTTAGTGACTGTTCAGTAGCGTTTTTAATTTTGATTGACTCGGGGCACGATTTGACAACATAGTTCAGTTTTGAGCACAGATTGAACTGTTTCGAGGTGAGAGTTTGGTTTTGCAAGAAGAGTCTGAGGTTTTGTGAATGTAGCTTGAAAATTGGCTTTTGTGCTCACAGTTTAGAGAAAAGGAGAGCAGCTTTCAAGAAATGTGTCTTAGAAATCGAGAAAAACTGTAAACTGTCATAAGCCTCGTGTGATGTTTAAAGTGATCAACTCTATTCTGAATGCACCACAGACGGGAATTGAGGCCTCCCCTGCTCTGTGTGAGAATTTTCTGCACTACTTCATTGATAAAGTCACTTCTACCAGAGCACTTATTTCACCTCCTGCTTCTGTTCCTTCAGTGTTTGTCCCCTGCTCTGCTGTTGGACACTTTTGCGCCTGTGACCCCCCCAGGAGACTGTGAATCATCTGAAGCCCTCAGGTTCTCCTGACGATACTGTCCCATCCCGATTATTTAAGGAGGTTTTTCCCACTATTGGGCCATCATGTCTCACAGTTATTAATAGCAGCCTGTCCTCTGGAGTAGTCCCTGTGAATCTTAAACATGCAAATGTGTAGCCTTTACTAGAAAAACCTGGACTGGACCCGGCTGTTTTGGCAAATTACAGGCCTATCTCCAAATTGCCTTTCTTCTCTAAAATCTTAGAGAAGATTGTGTATTCCCAGCTCATGGACTTTTTAAATGAAAAAAATATTCTTGAGATTTTCCAATCTGGTTTTAAAACATGGCATAGCACAGAAACAGCACTTTTAAGAGTTTTTACCCAGCCAACATGTACATGTGGGCCCCATATGGGTTACAAATGGGCCGCAGGGTTACCTAGTGGGCATGGGCTTGAACCGGGCAAATTGTGTGGGTCCCATAAGGGATATGAGTAGGCAAAGTGGGCATGGGGTATAAGTAGGCAAGTTATGTGGGCCCCATATGGGTTACCTAACATGAGACCCACATGGAAAGCCCATGTGGGTTTCCATATATATACATATAGTCAGCCCATGTGGGCTGACCATATGGGTCTCATAAGGGATATGAGTAGGCAAAGTGGGCATAGGGTGGAAGTAGGCAAGTTATATGCCCCCCATATGGGTTACCTAACATGAGACCCACATTGAAAGCCCATGTGGGTCTACTGTAAGGGCTCCATACGGGATATAAGTGGGCAGAGTGGGCATGGGGTGGAACTGGGTATCATTTATTGGGACCCATATGGTTCCTTACACATGGGTCCACCAACATGGGTATGGTCAGCCCATGTGGGCTGACCATACCCATGTTGGTGGACTCTATAGGGATATAAGTAGCAGAGTGGGAATGGGATGGAACTGGGTAAAATTATCTAGGTTCAGTAAAGTGATTAAGTTTTCTTTTTGTACATTAGTATCCCTGAATGTAAATTTAAAACTAAACTAAAGTTTTATATGCACAGGACCAACTCCATCCTGGTTACCTGGTGCAAGTTTAAATTGCTTTGGCAAATTAAATGTTTCCAATTTTTTTTTTTGAAAAGCCTGCTTTTTGAGGCCTGAGGAGCATGTTGGAGGGATGGGACCCATGTAGACTCCAAGGAGGGCTGAATTGGGACCTGTGTTTGCTTGGTAAGACCCCCAAACTGCCAGAAACCTTGTAGACCCTGTTCATTTCCACTCCAAAAACATGTAAAATTAAATATACCTCCTGCTGGGCCTACTGAGATACTAAAGTGCTCACATTTTGTTCACGTGGTCCTGGGGAGCAGATTTGGCATTTAAAGGGGACATATTATACCCTATTTCCCCCATTAAAATAGTTCCCTGGTGTCCTAATGAACATGTCAGTGACATGCCTTGGTCAAAATACCATAAGGATGAAGCATCATAGCAGCTCAATAACCCTGCTAAACCCGCCCCTTTCAGAACGCTCGGTTTTCGTGCATGGTCCCTTTATATGCAAATGAGACACAGGCAAACACACACCCACTTCTTCCAGGGGGTTTCTGATTTGTCCTCTTTACAGCGCTTTACAGCTCTATTCGTCTCCCCCTCCCTCCACTAGTTCTCTGACAATATCAACATGGCAGCGAGTCTGCGCAGTCTGATTCGAAGTGGTGATAACACACAAACACACATTTGCTGACTTTATCCGGCACATTAGCTTCATATATAAAATACTCTGAGGCTGGAAGTTTGTGTAAAACACTGTGCTCAACTGTGCAGCCACGAACAGCACACTTGTCCCTCCGCGTTGACATAATACCGCTCTTCCTCCCTCGCCTGCACTCTCGCAGGGACAAGGTGGAGCTAAGGTGGAGCTCTCGAAGTACACTTACCGGTGGGGCGGTAACATTCGCGGTGAAATGCGCATGCTGCCGTCATAAGCGCAGGGAATTCAACATGGAGTGTTTTATCGCCTATACTTACACTTAAGGGGAACCATGAAAACATGACTGAGTATTCTTTTTCCACACTTTGGTGACTGGTAGGGCCTCCAGAGTCCCAAATATAAGTATTGAAATGGTTAAAAAGTTGATTTTGCATAATATGTCCCCTTTAAATGTTGAACGCTTCACAGCAAAGTTATGCTCACCCCAAATTTGCAGGAATTTTGTCAAATTTTAAAGGGCTGCAATTCGGGTCCCAGAGCATATGGCCCCAAATTTTGGGTACATACTCTTGGCCGCAGGATTTAGCAAACCAAATTTGATGCATGTACGTATTCAGGAAAAATTTTCCTCTTTTTCTAGAGCACAAAGGGTCTCGGACTTAGACACTTGCAAGACTCAGCCTCAGAAGTGAATTTTGAGACCTTTTTTTTTTTTTTTTTAAGCTTCAGAATCAGAATCAGAAGAGCTTTATTGCCAAGTATGATTTGCACATACAAGGAATTTGTTCTGGTGTCACTTCTGGGGGGCTGAGGCATATTTCAATCCACACTTGCTTCAGGGCAGGTGATACATATATTAGGTTGTGTGAAATTCACAGTAACACCCCATCTTGACCCCCTGATCCATAGCCGCGGGAACATATTCTCAGCAGGAGGTGCTGAGAAAAACGAAACCTCAGCGCTGTACTTAACTCGCATGTCACTACATTGATTAACAAATATAGGATATATACTGCAGCATGAGTGGGGAAAAGGCTAAACCAGACACAGTTTACAATTCAAGCTGCTTTCCCTTCAGCAGCCATGCGCAGATGTCCAGTAACAGTGTTTTGATCCTCGACCTGGCTGCAACAAATGCCTCAGTTCTTTATAATAAAAAAAGCGTGATGACATGGAGAAACTTCATCATGCGCCTTGCAACTGAACTGCGCTCTGTCCACATGATCGCAAAAGCCCGAAACGTCATGGTGCACAAGCCCCACAGGAGTGGCAAGAGATGGGGAAAAGAAAGCAGTGAAATGCTTTGATAGAAATAATTAATTTCTACTGAGCTATAAAAGAAAAATCAAAATAAAATAAAAGTTAATTATCTGTAATTTCAAGAGCAGATTCAATTTATGTTCATCAATTAACACATTTTCTCCCTTGGCAGATTTCACATTTTGCTTCCTCATATTTACTATCACCTATATTCACATTACACATCTATTTATTTTCACTTTTTTCATTTTCCTTTCATTGAAATTATATCCAAAATATTTATGAACGGTCATAATGACCGCTATGGTATCAATTAATTAATTCATTAATTGGTTAATAAAACAATATTAATAATCTATTTTTAAATAAAAATGAGTTATTATTTTTCAGGGCACAAGTTTTGGGCTTTAAATTTAAATATGTTTCTTAAAAACATACTTCTAGATCCAAGATCAGCTGCCTGTCATTTTTTTTTGTGAATTATTCATCTGTTGTTGTTGACATGTGCTGGCATATTCATTGCTCCATAGTTTATGTGCAGGAACATTGTTTGACAAATGGTGTGATGGATTCTAAAAAGGCAGTCGCTGTGGCCTCCTAGAAATTAGGAGTTTTATAACGGTCAATAACGGTCACACTGCGCGCTTTTATTTTGAATTTCTTCCTGCGCCGGTAAGAACAGCGCCGACAGCAGCAAAGAGCAGCAGCAGCACACTTTCGACACTGGTGAGTAGCATACCTGTCTCTCTATTATGAAAAAACCTTGTATTAACCTATCGAAGTATTGTGAGCTCAGACACTGGGGAATTGCGCAGGTTATGCAGCAGCCGCAGCCCGGCTCGCGGACTCGCCGCAATTCTTGGGCAAAGGTTTACACAAAAGGCGCGTTGCAACGTCACACGGCTCGCATCTGATAACAGGTGCGAGCGCACCTGACCTCCGCGTTACGGAGGCAGGACAAAAGTCATGCAAAGTGCGCCAAAGCACGAATCCATTGCGACGTCTTTGAGTATATGGTGTCAAAGAGAAGATTTTTTTCTCTATGCAGCTTCTCTCTCTCATTTACTTAGAGCCACTGGCCAAAATATCTCAATATTCTATTACTTAATAAAGACAGTTTCATATACAGTGTATGTAAAATGCGAATTTTAAAATTGCAAAGGTTTGAGTGGAACTATTTTGCTGCCAGGAAATGTCGTTTTGCACTTTTGTAAAGCCTCCTGCAGCTGCTGAGAATGCACATACAATTTAGTATTGCACACTGTACAGTTCTGCATAGTATACAGTATAGTTTAGGGAAAATATTTTGTTTAGGACAATAAGGCATTTTAAGGTAGTTTTTGAGTGTGTGAAAAATAGTCTGGTGTGTGTGTGTTTGTTTGTTTGTTTAGACCATGTTACTTCCTTTATAACTTATTTATGTGCATAATTATTTTTCTTCCTCATTGGAGTCTGCAGTTATTATTACTGATGTTAAGAAGGCTTTATATGTTACTTATTACTTTATATATTGCTGATGGTGTTGCTGTTGTTCTATAACCTTAATATATACATTTTCATATGTGTATTTAAGGTCAATTTTAAAATGAATAGTAAAGATTTGAGTGGAACTTAGAGGCATTATAAACAATTTCATATACAAAAATGCAAGCTGAAATAGCTCAGCAGCCACGACTTTTTGTTGTTGTTGCTGCTGCTTTTTTACAAGCTGTGTAAGCAGTGATAAAGCTAGTGTTACATTAATTGTTCAAGCTATATCCATTTCATCTGATTCTAGGCTTTACGGTATTTGTTTTTCCCGAGAGTTCAGGTATGCATTTTAAGAAAATGCTGTCATTCCCATTCACAGGAGTCGGTGGAATCCCAAGTTGGATTCATCTTAGAAGGGTCCATTTTATTACTGGGATCTTGTTTGTGTACTTCATAATGTGTGTGGCGGGTCCGGCTGTGGAGCAATGACAATGTTTGTTCATCATGAACATTTAAAAAAAACCTTTAAGTAAGATGCTCTTAATGTTCGTATTATTCTGATAATTGTACGTATAACATTTAATATAATATAATTATAGGCTAGTGTACACTGTTTGACTGAGAGGGGAAAAAAGGAGTCTATAAAATGCATTTATTTTATCTGATTTTATTTTATTTAATCATTTAAAACGTGTTTAAAAATTATATTTCTAGGCTGGTGATATAGTTTTCATCTACAAGTGCATTAAAATTGTGAATTTCACCTGAAATTTTATTTTTGGTGGGTGAATGTTAACCACCTGTGCAAAAACATAAATTAAAAAAATTGCCTCCTGTTGGCTTCTCTCAACCATTGTCTTCCTGTCACATTTAGATTTGTCCAGATCACAGTTCTTCACTGTTGGAAACTGTTCTTCTTTGCCAGGTAAGTCATTTGAATGTACTAATTTACCATATGCACAATCTGTTGTCAGTTCATGCTCATTTGTCATTTTCAGTTCTGATATTATTGCAAGCTCAAAAATTGTAGTAGGCCACGTGAAGTGCATGATGGTGGACCGTTACTACCTCCCTCTGCTCAATTTCATTCATTCTGTAAGCATATGTGTGTTTGGGCCATTGGAACAAATTTTTCGGGGTTTCACAGCTGCCAGTCAGAATGCTATTACGGACAAATTGGTACGCTTTATTTACAAAGACATGAAACCGATCAACATCTTACAGGGTTCGGGTCTCAAATACTTCATCCAGGAGCTTGAGCCAAGGTACACTGTTCTTAGCCGTAAGAGACAGAATTGCCACGGAGGCATATGTGACAGCGTTATTATATTAATGCCGTCGCGAGGCACCTGCCGTCTGCCAGTGTCCCATGCATGGCACAGTGGACAGAATTTATAGCAACCACATATTAAGTTAAATGTATTAACATTTTACTTGAAAATTCAAATACAAGTTGAATATTAAAAATAATAAAGAATGGAATTCGAATGAGATTATAGAGGGAAATTGACAGCCCGAGTGTGTACGATCAGGAAGGAAAGAACAGGGTCAGCAGACTTTCCAGTGCTAGTGTTTGGATTGTTTTGTTTATTTAAGAAATAATACTAACCCCTGTGCACCCCTTTAAAAAGTAATGTAGCGATCCCTCTCTGAAAAAATGTTCCCTTCCTAAAAGTGCTGTAAAAATATTACTGAATATTTTTTCAACTTTTATTTAGTCAGATCTTTTCACCAACTGAAGTCCTGATCATAACTATTACATGTTCATTCATTTTAAAAACACAGGCGCTGAAAAGTGGGTAGTTTTCTTTTAAATTTCTCAATTAGTGATGTTAAGTTGAACCACCTCAAAGAGTTGAATTTGATTTCTTAGATTATACCTACAGTTTACATTTTATTTTTGTTTAGAGGGCTTTATTTACATGGTAGGTCTACCAGTTACCTCAAACCAATCAAACAAAATGATGATGTAGTATTTTATGTGTATTTTAGTGAAATTAATTATTTCCATGGCCATTCAAGGACAAGGAGGAGGAGAATCAAAGCTAGAGTGCAGCAGCAATTAATGGATTCTAAATGGTGTTTAAAGAGAATATGTTTTTAATGTTAGCTTATACTGTCAACCAAATTTTTTTTACAGAGGCTCTTAAGAAGAATTCATTGACGGCAAAGGTGAACCAGCAGGAAGCAGAGAAGGCACTGTCGAAATGGTTCACTGGGGCAAGAGACAGAGGAGGACGAAGGGCATCCAGACAGCCAGTTCCAAATTAAACAGTACTGAGCAGTGGTGGAATATGAGTGAGTGCAAGAGACTAACTTGTAATATTGCATTGTTTTCTTGCCAATGTTAGCTAAAAAGTTGACAAAATGTTGACAAACTGTTACATTGTTTTTCTGGAACAATTATTTTTATCACCAAATAATCTGTTAATTATTTGTCTAATATTTAATATTTTGTCCATAAAATGTTTTAAAAATATTTGATCGAAAACCAGAAAATATTTATGAATAAAAAGTTGAAATCAGAGAATGTGGCCATTTTTTAAATTCAATTCTTACTTTGTTGTATATAATCCAACAGATTATCATTTGATGGCACACGTCAGTTCATGTCATACACCGGTATTATCCTGTAAACTGTCGTCTATAGCAGCTCATCTGCCTGTTAGCATCTGAGCGAGGGGTTTTGTGTGTAAATGTGTAAAATTGCCGTTCATTCTGGTCAGTGTGGTAGCATAGACTGAGATCCAACTGGATCTTAAAGCTGAGACCAAGATGGGTCTTGTGTATTTACCCCAGTTGAGGCCAACTTAACACCTAGTGTAATCCTGCTTTAAACCCACATGGGCAAGCATGTTGGTTGCATGCTTGCCCATGTGGGTTTAAGGCAGGATTACACATGACAATCCCACTTGCAACCCATGTTTCAACTCATGTTGTCCCCATTTAGGACCCACATAGGACTAAAAGCTGGGACCAAGATGGGTATTGCATATCTTGCCCAGTTGGAGCCCACCTAATACCTAGTGGAACCCACTCATATTTTAGCCATGTTGTCCCCATGTAGGACCCACGTAGGACTTAAAGCTGGGACCAAGATGGGTTTTGTCTGTTTTACCCAGCTGTGGCCTACCTAAAACCTAGTGTAATCCTGCCTTAAATTCACATGGGCAATTGGCTTGGGGCCAACATGGAACCCATGGACAATCCCACTTGTAACCCATATATCAGCCCAATACTGTCCCCTTATAGGACCCACATAGGACTTAAAGCTGGGACCAAGATGTGTCTTGTCTGTTTTACCCAGCTGGGGCCTACCTAAAACCTAGTGTAATCCTGCCGTAAACCCACATGGGCAATTGGCTTGGGGCCACCATGGAACCCATGGACAATCCCACTTGTAACCCATATATCAGCCCAATACTGTCCCCTTTTAGGACCCACATAGGACTTAAAGCTGGGACCAAGATGGGTCTTGTCTGTTTTACCCAGCTGGGGCCTACCTAAAACCTAGTGTAATCATGCCGTAAACCCACATGGGCAATTGGCTTGGGGCCAACATGGAACCCATGGACAATCCCACTTGTAACCCATATATCAGCCCAATACTGTCCCCTTATAGGACCCACATAGGACTTAAAGCTGGGACCAAGATGGGTCTTGTCTGTTTTACCCAGCTGGGGCCTACCTAAAACCTAGTGTAATCCTGCCGTAAACCCACATGGGCAATTGGCTTGGGGCCACCATGGAACCCGTGGAAAATCCCATATGGGTGTGATCTGACAATCCCATATGGGGCCCATTATTCTGCCCACTTTGTACCAACATGGGCCCCACATAAAAATGTTGGCTGGGTAATGACATCTTTTTAGCTACTGACTCTGGTCACTGTGTTGTCCTTGTTCTTTTAGATTTGACTGCAGCCTTTGATACAGTGGACCATGAAATCCTGATTGCTCGTTTGGAGCAGTGGGTGGGCATCAGCACTAGAGTGGTTCAGATCCTACTTGTCACATCAGACTTTCTGTGTCCTCCACTGTTCCTCTTTCATATGGGGTCCCACAGGGCTCTGTGCTTGGCCCTCTTTTATTTTCTCTCTATCTTTTACCACTTGGTTCTATTCTCAGGAAACATGGCATTTATTTTCATTGCTATGCTGATGACAGCCAGATCTATGTCCCCCTCAAAAAGGCTGATTCCTACTCTTTTAACCCACTGCTAAAGTGCTTACATGACATTAAAGCTTGGATGTCTTTAAATTTTCACATAGTGTTAATTTGATGTGTTTTTATGTGATTTTATTTGTTTTATGTGTACACATGCATATTATTTCAATGTATTTATTTATTTATTTTATCCCTGTTTTATTCTTTGTACAGCACTTTGGAAACCTTGTGTTTGTTTAAACTTGTGCTATATAAATAAAGTGGATTTGTAAGACAGTGAGACCACACCCTTGAGACAATAGACGAAACGTCATCACTCTGTATATTCTGCTCTTTGATTATCTGTAAATGAATTAATCAACTTGGTTCAAACCTCATCAGTTGGGGACAGTCCCACCACTCTGAAGTGTAAACACTGTCTCATTTGAAGTGTGTAGGTCTGATGTTCTCAGTGCAGGAAGTAGACAAGTCAAGGTGGCTCAATTGTCATGTGAAAATACCCCATGGTGATTAAAAGGTCCTCAGACGGAAATAGCATTCCTGAGTAAATCACTATGTAAATGTAAAGTGTCTGTATTCTGGTTGGATATCTTGGATATAAGGGACAGAGCTCCCATTCACCGTGGAGTTTGGTCTGCTTAACAGACGCTCCCACACATCAACTGTGTGTCATACAACTTACTGGCCGTATTTTCTACTACTGGACATTTCAATAAACTGGTATGTTAACCCTTCATTTCTAATATTGCCTTGTTGAGACTTTTGTTCTAAATTAAGAATCTGTTATTGAATATTTATTTAGTCTAGTTATATGGTGAGATTGACACTCATACCCTCCACCTCTGAGTTGAATAGAAAAGATTGAGTATCATGTCCTGTAAACTGTTGAGTTACATTTCTGACCTCTGAATACTTCAACCCAGGTGTCTCGGCTATTTTTCCATGTTCAACAAGGGCTATACAATTCACCTCTGAGTTGAATAGAAAAGATTGAGTATCATGTCCTGTAAACTGTTGAGTTACATTTCTGACCTCTGAATACTTCAACCCAGGTGTCTCGGCTATTTTTTTCCATGTTCAACAAGGGCTATACCCTTCACCTCTGAGTTGAATAGAAAAGATTGAGTATCATGTCCTGTAAACTGAGTTACATTTCTGACCTCTGAATACTTCAACCTAGGCATTAGGGCTAATCTTCTATGTGGAAAAAGGTCACTGAGTGGTTTTTATAATATAAGCCATCCCTGAACTACACTGATGTCAGATTTCTTGACAATAGTATTGAATTCTTAAAGGGTTTACATTTTAAATGATTGTCAGTCAGTCAGTCATCATCTACCGCTTTATCCTCTGCCAGAGGGTCGCGGGGGGTGCTGTGCTAATCTCAGCTACATCGGGCGATAGGCGGGGTACACCCTGGACAGTTATTTTAAATGATTGGTTAACTTTAATTCCCAATAATATTTAAAAGTAAAGTTAATTGTTGTTTAAATGGAGTCAGATTAAGTAAATATTTACTATACTTTACTTTACTTTGGAAAACCTCTTCCTAACGCCGGAAAGACAGAATATTTCTTGGGGAGAGATTGTTACTTGGTGGTAGATATTTCCTCCCCTACAGTTTGGATTGGATTGGATACATTATTTCACCTTATGCTAATGAGTAATGGAAAAATGTCTCTGCTGGAAACAACGTGAGACGAAGGAAGCTTAAATGATGGATTCCATGCCACCATGCATCATATGTTCTAGTGACCTCTCCATGGTGGTGACCCTCTACTGTGTGCAAAGCACATGGGTCCAAGATAATCATCTGATTGTGTGTGAACTTCTCTGTTTGATGATATATCATCATCCTCCGCATGGCCGGGTCGCGGGGGCAGTAGTTTCAGCAAGGGACCCCAAACTTCCCTTTCCCGAGCCACATTGACCAGCTCCGACTGAGGGATCCCGAGGCGTTCCCAGGCCAGAGTGGAGATGTAATCTCTCCACCTTGTCCTCGGTCTACCCCAAGGCCTCCTCCCAGCTGGACGTGCCTGATACACCTCCCTTGGGAGGCGTCCAGAAGGCTTACTCACCAGATGCCCAAACCACATCAACTGGCTCCTTTCAACGTGAAGAAGCAGCGGCTCTACTCCGAGCCCCTCCCGGATGAGCGAGCTTCTCACCCTATCTCTAAGGGGAAAGCCAGCCACTCTCCTGAGGAATCCCATTTCGGCTGCTTGTACCCGCAATCTCGATCTCCCTCGTCCCCTCACTCGTAACCTGGGGCAAGGAGTCCTTCCCTACCCGGAGAAGGCAATCCACCGGTTTCCTTCCAAGAGCCATGGCCTCAGACTTAGAGATGCTGATCTTCATCCCGACTGCTTCACACTCAGCCATAAACCGATCCAGTGAGTGCTGAAGGTCACAGTCCGACGAAGCCATGAGGACCACATCATCTGCAAAAAGCCGGGACAAGATCTCAAGCCCGCCAAATCACAACCCCCCTCCCCCACGACTACGCCTCGATATCCTGTCCATGAAAATCACAAACAGGATTTGTGATAAAGCGCAGCCCTGGTGAAGGCCAACACCCACAGGAAACAGGCCTGATTTAGTGCCGAGAACCCTCCTGAGGCCCCGAATGGTTTTCCAGAAACACCTTGGTGCCGACTGATAGTCCTTCTCCATGTCCTCTCCAAACTTCTCCCATACCCATAACATTACATTACATGTCATTTAGCAGACGCTTTTCTAAGTGACTTACAATGGAATTGAGTACAAATCAGCCAGGGGTGGAGTCAAACTTGCGACCATTGCGACCATGATGTCTTTCGCACACAAGATACTGGTCTTAACCACTGAGCCACTCCACAGAAATGCAACAACAAACGACCACTCTGATTCTGATCAGGTAGGCCGTTCCTCCCAATCACGCCTCTCCAGTTTTCCCCACACTCGCCCATGTGTGCGTTGAAATCTCCCAGCAGAACTATGGAGTCTCCCGACGGAGCCCCTTGCAGGACTCCATCTAGGGCCTCCAAGAAGGCCGGATACTCCGAGCTGCTGTTTGGCGCAAAGGCACAAACAGCAGTCAGGGCTTTCCCCCCCACAACCCTAAGGTGCAGGGAGACGACCCTCTCGTCCACCGGGGTAAACTCCAATGCAGCGGCGCTCAGCCGTGGGCTCGTGAGTATCCCCACGCACCCGACCCCAGTCGGTCTCCCTGCAGGTGGTGGGTCCACAGGAGGATGACGACCAGGCCACGGGGCTTTCCACCACGATAAGGTGATGGTTCCCGGAGAGGATATATATGTTTGAATATTTGTAAATGGCATTATTTTCATGTTTTTATACATGATATACTATGATATGTATTGCCTTACTGAGATTGTATGGTTTGTATGTTGTGTGTTCCACTAGCTTTAATGATTCATATTTTGATGAGTGTGTTTTATTAGGGTGTATTTTTCTAGGTTTGCGATGTTTTCTTGTGTTTGATTCTTGATTTTTCTTGACCCTACAGGTTTGATGTAATGATGTCGAGTAGTTTTGTGGACTTTCATTTTAATGACTCTTCTTTTTCAGGTGAAAGTGTTTTTAAATGTTTTTGTAGTATGTTTTTAGAATGATTTTTTTCTCTTTTAGTGTTATTTTCTTTAGCTTATTGATTAATATATAATCAAAAAGGGGGAATTGAAAATAACACTCGCTCTCATACATTACTTTGTTTAACATACACACACACACAATGTTTGCCACAACAGGTGCAACACACTCGGGAAACACTTAACACTTGTTATTGTGACATCATCACATCACCTCCTTAAACCTGACAATTAACATATTTCCCAGGAGGCCGAGGGTGGAACAAAGTGCCGAGGCTGAGCATGAAAAACAAGCAAGTGTTTCCAATAAGACTGATGACATATGTGCCTGAGGCTATGAAACTGAAGCTCAGCAGCTGTTGTGTTGGAAAATAATTAAATCTGACATTTAATTAGAGGTCATCCCAACTCTTCCAAAACAATGAGCTGCACTGCAGCACAATCAATATTCACACACACTAATAATCACTCAATAATCAAATCAATAGTCACAGTGAAAGTGTGAAAGTTCATCTACATCAAAGAAAATCACATTCTCATTGTTATCGTGAAAAACACAAACTCCAGTTTAAAGTTAAAGAGTCAGCGGCGTCAAGACAGACACTTAAACTAAAATAAACTTCTTAAATATCAATAAAATAAAAGACATTTCAGATGGAATTTGCACACTTTCTAAAATCATGTCTAAAACGCTCTGGTGATTTTTTTTTTATATTAAGCAAAGTGGGGACTTGGAAGTGTGTGAGTGTTAAAGCCCATACTCAGCAGCACTCCTGGAGGCTGGAGCACGTCGTTTCTTAACACTCCTCCATTGACTGAATGGCTCGCAGCCCCAGACAGTCTTTCAGATAGTAGCAGGACTATTCATCAAACTACTTAGTGAAGAAACCTGTCTATTGAAACACAATGTATTCTTTTTGAAACAAAATATAAAGGTTCAGCTTTAGGGGATTTCAAGTAGATATCATGAACTATGGCTTAGCAGAACAAGGGACTCAAATGTAGTGATGGGACAAATGAACTGAGGCATTGAGGCTTGTCTCGAGTAAAAGTGGGCGTGTCGAATGAAGCCGCGCTTCGAGGCCTGTATCGCTTCCGGAAAGTGACGTAACCGATGACAAACGAGGCCTCGGTTTGGACAGATCACGTCATTGGTTCGTTCACCGTATCACTTCCCAATAAAACGCTTCAAACCTCGAGGCACGCTGTGGGTGTTGTAGGCGTTTATGGTGAGAAGAGTTGGAGAGAGTAAGTGAGAGTTAGAGAGAGTTGGAGACAGTTGGAGAGAGTTAGCGAGAGTTAGAGAGAGTTAGTGAGAGTTGGAGAGAGTTGGAGAGAGTTACTGAGAGTTAGAGAGAGTTGGAGAGAGTTTGTCAGAATAAGAGTAGCAGTAGCAGGAGAGTAGGAGAAGTAGAAGGAGTAGTGTAGATCATTTCCCCCACTGTAGGGCTTTGATGTGAGATATATATTTTTCTTTCCTTTTACACTGGTTTGTGTTTGTTTGTGTGTATGTCAGTTATTATGTTTGTAAATGTCACTCCTGAGTATATATGTGCAACTTCTGTCACTTTCTTCAGTCACATACACTCTACTTTGACTCATGTATGTAAAGACGTCACTGGGAAGCCACAGTTTGACAGCAGTGTTGTGTTACTCATTCTTTAAGATAACATGTTTAAGTGAAATATGTACAACTGTTTTGTGTCTCATTAATAAATTGAGTTGAAAAAATAAACACTGGTGTTGGGGAATGATTTATTCATGTGATGGTGCATGTATATGTTAAGCGTGATTTTACTACAAAGCACTGTAGGAGCATTAACATTCCTGCCAGATCCATTTTTGTTTGTTTTGCCACAAATTCCTTTTCACAAAGATGGAGCCAGCAAGAAAGAGGAAGTCCTCACCTGTATGGGAGTATTTTGAGTTGACTGATCATAATAAGGTTTGTATGTGTAATGATATACATAAAATAGTGAATATTGTATACTCGCTATACACTGAACTATCAGTCCTAATATGTATGACTTCCTTAAAGGTGAGGTGCTTGCTGTGTGATAAACAGCTAACATACAGCAACAACACTTCCTCCATGCTTCGCCATTACAGAGCACTGCATGAGCATGCCCAGCCTGCCAACAGGCCGGATACAAGCCAAAGTACCATCAGATATTTTTTGGCATGTTGTCAAAATCTCGTGTTCAGCTCCTACAACACACCAGCATCACTGTTAATTGATAACTGTTACAGGTTCCAGAAAAGCAATGGTGGATGAGGCTGTGGTCAACATGATCATCAAGGACTCCCAGCCGTTCTCCGTTGTGGAGGATGTGGGCTTCAGGGAGCTCATGCACCTAATGGATCCCAACTATATTCTCCCCAGTAGAAAGGTGTGTGAACAGAGCCAATGTGGTCATTTTTATGTTGGTCATCATAACAGCTCTTCTTTTCACCCTCAGGCTCTGAAAGCAATGGTGGATATAAAATATCAGGAGGCCAAGGAGAAGGCCAGAGAGCAGGTCCAGAAGGCTGTGGCTGTCAGTCTCACGTCTGACATGTGGACGTCCATCAATATGGACGCCTACCTGGCAGTGACGTGCCATTTCATTGACGATGAAGACCAGCTCTGCACTACTCTGCTTGGGGTGCAACATTTTCCAAAGGCCCATACAGCAGAAAACCTTGCAGCGGGGCATGTACAGCTCATGGAGGAGTGGGGCATCAGAGATAAGGTGAAGTGTCTTGTCACTGATGGCGCATCAAACATGAACGCTTGTGTGAGACAACTAAATGTGAGGCATGCAATATGCATTGCTCACACAATAAACCTTATTGTTCGCAAGTCCTTCGATGATGTGGAAGGACTAAATGAATTAAGGCAGAAATGTAGGAGGTTGGTGACCCTCTTCCGCACAAGCACTACTGCGAAAGAGCGACTGGTCCAAGTGCAGGAGCAGATGGGAAGGCAGCCCTACAAAATGATAATAGAGGTAGACACGCGTTGGAACAGCACATTCCTTATGTTGCAGCGGCTGTATGAGCTAAGAGAGCCAGTGGGGGCAGCCCTGGCCTCACTGAAAACAGACATTACCCCCCTTACAGCAGCTGAGTATGACTCTGTGAACAACACTCTGAGTGTACTCGCCCCATTCCACCAAGCAACAGTTGAGGTTTCTGCTGAGAAGAGGGTATCCTCCTCAAAAGTGATACCTCTCATGAAGATGTTGCATCATGCAATAACAAACAAGATGCACACAATGAATGCATCCACCATTGCGAGGCAGCTGGGGGACAACCTTGTTCGACGTCTGAGGGACCACATGAGTTCTTTGGAGTCAGCAGGTGGCCTGACAATGCCAACTTTATTGGATCCAAGATTTAAAAAATTAGGATTCGAAAATGCAACCAGGAGACAAGAAGCAGTGAACCGGCTGAAAAATGAGTGTGCAAATGTAATAAGGCATGAAGCCTCATCTGCCCCCCCCAGACCAGCTGCAAAACACTCGCGTGGCTCAATCTGGTGGCAATAGTAAGTAACCCCATCTGTATCCTTGATTATGACAGTGGTATTGTGCATGACACCCCACCCCCCTTTTTTGTTATTAGGTGAACTTTGGCGGCTGTTGGATGACGCCATAAACAGCAGCGGGAGCAGCTCAAGTGTGGTGGCAGATGCCGTGATTGAAGTGGATCGTTACTTGGCAGAGATGAATATTTCAAGGGATGAGGATCCACTCGTATATTGGCATGGACATAAAGCCATGTATCCACACCTTCACAAACTGGCAGTAACCTGGTTATGTTCGCCAGCGTCTTCAGTGCCATGTGAGAGGGTTTTTTCGAAGGCTGGAGAAGTGTTGTCTAAAAAAAGGAACCGCCTGAATCCAAAAACATTGGAAAAACTAGTGTTTTTGAATAAAAATACAAACTCTTGAAATGTTGTCATTGGTATTTTAATTAAGAACAGAGCTCCATGTCTGTGTTGTTTGTCCACATACTTACACATGATCATACTATAGAAATATCCATTGTTTATTGTTTCTGCACACATAAGTAAATCATACATTTCAGCTCAAGTCGTGGTACAATGGCATTGACTGTAATTTAATTTGTCCAGCAGATGGCAGTATTCACTGTTTCATTGAGGCCTCGATGAGTGAACCTTTTGGTGAAGCAATGGGCTGGAAAGCCTCAGTGATTCACGGGGCTTCATTTGCCCATCACTACTCAAATGCAAGATTCAGAACACGAATCAGTCAGTAACAGAGTTTAATTCCAGGCAGAGGTTCGGTACACGGAAGGTCAAAGAGATCAGGCAGAGGTACAAAAACGTCAGGCAAAAAGGCAAGGTCAAAAAAGGCAGGCATGGTTCAAAAACACAAGTAGTCTAAACTATGGCTGTGAATCAAGAGTGCTGGAACGTGAGCTATGAACTACAACGAACTGGCGACGAGACAAGACACAGAGGGGAATATAAGCAGTGCTTGATTAGGGAGTGATTGGATGCAGGTGTGGAAGACACAATCAGGGATCAGGTGCACACAGACGAGGAAGGGGGCGGGGTAGACAGGAACCTGAAACAGAGACAAGGGTGAGTGATTTCAAAATAAAACAGGAAGACAAGACATGGAAAATGAAGGGAGAAACAAAACAAGATACTTAGCAGAAGTGACAGATCATGACAGTAGATGGGCCATTCTACCGAATTCGTGCAAAGTCCAGAGTTGGAAACACATTTTCAAGAGTTGTTTTTTTCCAAAAACCTTGTCCATACATATATTGTACCATATTTCTATGGTACATATCTAGTAAAGGCGCAGTCATCTGCCTGTTCTTGAAATGTTTATCCGCTCCTGAAATGTGTCACTACCGTAACACAGCAACACACTGCAATAAAAACCATTATAATAATCTGTTAATATTGTGTGTCCATACACCCTCTAAAGAATAATTTTAGTAATTTATTATGAAGGATTTTACAACTAAATCAATTAAAAATATTTTTTAAACAAATTTCAAAGTTTATTTTCTAAGACTCATCAAAATGTAAATGCAATCTTTTTTGTAAAATGAATTACACTGATCATAGAGATCTCAGAGTTCATTAGTCATTACATTGAATGTACATTTAACCAATAGTTATCATAAAATCTTATTTAATGACTAAATTCTTATTTTATTTTACAAAACACTCAGTGTTACGGTAGTGACCGCACTGTTACGGTAGTGACTGCACTGTTTTGGTTGGGACCACAGTATTTTGTTTGCAAGGTTGTATTACATCCCCTCAACCTTATTGCTTAATATTAACTCATAACCTGCCTTACAATGTGAATTTTACAAACTCAAATATTTATAATCAATAAAATAAGGTCATTTACTATTGAAGAGACATTTATTTTACATTACTTTAACATAGCAGCACATCTACTGCAACATGACATTAAAACATCTAAAACAAATGCACACAGCAGAACGTGTTTTGTGCTTGAAAGTGCATTAAAGAACAAAAACATAAAGTAGAGCTCCAGAAAGAGAAAAACAAAAAAATTATATTAATAATCTAGTTATTCACATACTGAAATGATAACCTAACTGTCCACATACTGAATACATGCTAAACACCCTTGGGCTAATAATGCATTTTTTCAATTATTGCGGTGAACACTCTGGGGCTGATCTGGACATGCCTCTCCGTGACCTTTTCTGGATGAGGGATTAAGGTGACAATATTGTCCACGGTGTACCAGATCTTGTCCTCCCTCTGCGGCCAGAAAAACATTTTGCCCAATGTTGTGCATAACCTTGACCTCCACGGAACCTGCACGGATGAGGGGTACAATAAAACACTGTGAGTCAGTTTCAAGTATCAAAATTGAAAGATGGAAGTAGGGAAACAGAGTTCCTGCTCATATGAGAAATACCCTTCTTTTTCACAATCCACTTATGCACCATATGCAGAAGAAATAAGTCTGCCAGCTACAGAGAGAGAGAGAGAGAGAGAGAGAGAGAGAGACAGAGAGAGAGAGAGAGCGCAAAATATGTACAAAATTACCTTCCGTAATATCTTCAATGATTCCAGGATATGGCTCGTTGTCATATGTGACAACACACCATTTTCCAACAAGGTCTTCAGCGATATCATCAACTGGACAGAGAGTTCCATCACGCACAGAGCTTGAGGTGGAATGGCTTCCCTCTTCTGTGGCTGTTGGTTCAGATATTCCACCATCTCTTCCAGGCTGTGCTGGTGGTGCAATGCTGATGGAGGATGGTTGGAAACAGGGACAGATGGCCTCTCTAAGATAATATGAGATAAGATAAACCTTTATTAATCCCAGGTGTGTGGAAAAAAATGAAATTGCACAATATCAAGGTGTACAAAATATAAAAATACAATAATCAGGACACAAGATGTATAATACCTGTTGCAGAAGCAGCTGAGCACTCTATAATGGATTGTGCCGGGCATAGTGCAAATGACTTGGTGAATGGACAGTGTACCCTTGATTGTTGTCAGCTCTTTTGGAAGGAGTACACTTACTCTGTGTATCTGTTCTTCCTCTACGTAGAGGAGCTTCACTTTGGTGAGAGGAAGGAGTGTGTCATAGAGAGATTTCGGTGTGGGTATGTCAGTTCCCCTGGCCACCTGGGAATCAGCAGTTCTCTTTATGGTGGCTCCAACACCATTAGCAGGGCCTTTGCCATGACCAGCTTCCAGGAAACTCCAGTTTACAGCAGTAAATCCCATCTGGAAAGGAATGGTGCTCATGAGGTAGAAGTTCTTCTTTCCTCTGTATTGCATGGTCGGTCCATTACTGATGAAGAAGAGTTTCTGGACCCTCGGATGGTTCTCCTTAAGAAACTGAAGAACTGGTTCAAGCTGAGCCCAAATGGCAGGCGGATCATGCTTCATGGAAGGCGACAGGGCACAGAATGTCAGTGTGCCATC
Source organism: Solea solea (assembly GCF_958295425.1). Lineage (NCBI taxonomy): Eukaryota > Metazoa > Chordata > Actinopteri > Pleuronectiformes > Soleidae > Solea > Solea solea. The sequence continues at coordinate 357,929 of NC_081153.1, read as the reverse complement.
AGTGGTGTACACAACAGCATTGTGCAGTGTTGTCTGTCTGTGGGATGCTCGAAAGTGGACTTGCTGTACCTCCTTCGCATATTTGCACTGCCAATTTTCTGCGTAGTCAACGTGAATAATAGTTTCATCAGATTTCAGAGATCTGTGCAAGGACTGTAGCTGTGTGTACTGGTGATGGATGTTGTAGAGGTGCTTGCACACTTTGGCTTTCATTTCTGCTTCAAAATCTTCCGAAAGGTGCTCCGGACTGCCCTCACATCTCTGTTTGACTGTCTTTGTCACAGTGATCTTCTCTCTTTTTCCGTCTTTTTCTTTTTCGTAGTCTTCTTTTACAGTGTGCCACTGGTACCACCACTTGACTCTGGTTCCTGTTGTACTGGTGTGTGTGAGTGATTTGCTCTTACATGAGAGACATTCCCTGTACATGCAAGCTTTAGTCAGTGTGTCACAACACAACTCCTCTGCCACTTTGCTCAAGCTCTGTGAGTTGATGACGTCTAGCTGCTTAAGCCTGTCTGCCTTCATTTGGGCATTGTCATGCACTTTGCAGACACATGTCTCCCTGTTATTGATGTTGGGGGCAACAATCCAAAAAGGTTTTGTCCTGCAGAAGAGAGAGTAGGACAGACCCAGATGAGGCATCTCCAGCATCAACTTCTTATGCAAATTTAGCATTGTGTCAGAGAGGAACCACTTTTGTTTCTTAATTTTGTGTCTTGTGATTGTTTCTTTCTTCCCTGCTGATGCCTGACTGTTGTCATCTCGACTTAAGAAAGTCTTGACTAGGTTTAAGGTCTTGTGTTGGGCAGTTCTCTGATAGGTGAACTTTAGATGTGGGTTGTCTGCAGTCCTGTTGATCACTCTGTGGGAGCTGCCTAGTGTTTCTCTGAGCATAGAAACAAGATTATATTTTGCGAGCAACCTGCTTGTCAGTGCGCTTCTTAATCCATGTTTCTTTTTGTAATTGGCAGACTTGTATTTTTTCTGCAAATCATGCATGAGTGTGTTATGAAAAAGAAGGGTCTTTCTGATATGCGCAGGAACTCTGTGCTTCCATACTTCCTTCAGAGTTTTTGTTCTTGGGGAACATTTTGACTTCTCTGGCCTCACGCACAATCTATGGCACCGTTTTCTATATTTCTCTTTCTTCCGTTCAAGTTCCTTAATCTTCAGCTCCAGGGTCTTTATTTTTCTGTGGTCACACATTCCAGAACGTCCCTTATTAGTCTCACTAGAAGTGCGTGGAAGGTGAGGAGGCGTGAGAGAAGGCGTGGCAGAGGGTGTGGGAGGTGGCGTGGAAGTCGTGCACAATCTCTCTATCTCTCTTTGACTTTTCACCAATACCCTGTGATGTTGCTGTCTTTGTCGCCATGATCTTCTGACCTTCCTTTGCTCCCTGTCAGATAAATCACTGACAGATTTGACCTTTCCTTCTTCCTTTCGTTTCTTGTTTCGTTCTCTTTTCTTCTTTAAATATTCATCATACTTCTCTGGGTGTTCCCTCAATCTTTTTCTGTACTCTCTCACCCTCTGTGCTCCACTCTTTTTATGTTCTGTTGGGATTGCTTCTTGCTTTCTCCCACCTTAGCTGTATAATGTCAAATATAAATCAGCATTATCTTCATGCTTTATCATATCATACATTATTTAGCACTCTGAGATTCTTAAGAATGAAATGTGCTTTACAAATCAAATATAATATAATAACAATATTATTATTATTATTATTATTATTATTATTATTATTAATAAAATTATTATTATGTTTTAAGAGTATAATGTAATAATAATGATCAAACATTGCCTTAAATATGTGGAACATTACATGTTGTCACTACCGTAATGATTATGTCACAACCGTAACATCACAATTTGTTACGGTTGTGACATTTTTAGCTAATTCCTAGCATAACTCAAACATGCTAACAAGTAAATGGCTAGCAACAGATGTTTGAACAGTTGTACACACAACAAAACATAATATTTGGCTTTGAGCCCCCAAAAGTGTATTTACTTGCAGATAATATGTGTACGGTTGTGACAATTATTAATGTAACATACTGATTTTCAGACTTTGTAACACATTTACTTAAAAATGATGAGAGGTAATCACTCACCATGCAGCCATGAGGGACAGGGATGCAGTGTCACTTCTTGGTCAGAAATTCTTGGGTGTGACTAAAACCAGGCTCCACCCATGTGGTAAAACGACTCGTGTTACGGTTGTGACATGCCCCAAAATACTCACCAAACCAGTTTTCACAAGGCCTGGGTGTCAGTTTTCAGTTTGTGTGCTCAGTCTTTACTTAAAGGAATACAATTTGTTTGTTGTTGTTCATTACAGAAAAATGTCCACACTTGTATAGCATGGAACGACACAAGTCCACTGTTGGTTTGCGAATAATGACACAAGTCCCCTCTTGTATAGCACAGAGCGACAGGCACACTCCAGCATGGGTGAAAAGAAGAAATAAGCAGGATTATTTAAAACATAACTCAATATCTCAACCAAATAATTCAAGAATTAAACATGATTAGTTACTATGTTCTTTGTTTTTTTTGTTTTGAATACAGTATAATGGCGCTATTTTAGCATAATTAAAATGAAGGGTTACCCACAGGACAAGGGAGTGATAATTATCTGAAAATCTAAAAATGGGGAAAGAAAAGAAAAACTATAAAATGGTTTATAGCCAGATCTTCTACACTTATAGGAATTATTTTTATTTGTTCATTTGTATTAGAGCAAAGGTCCCCTCTTAGATAGCATGGAGCGTTACTTACACTCCAAAATGGATGAATAACAGAAAAATCAATAGCAAAATGAATGAATGAATAGTAGTTTTTTATTTGTTTTGTTTTTTAGTCGCAGCTAAAGTATGTCTTGAGACAGTGGTTTATTAAGTTTTTAGGTAAAATACATACAGGCTAAAAGTGCATTTTCTTACCCAGTTTCAAGCTGAAGACTGTTTTAAATAAAGGCCTTGCCCATATAAGGCAGCAGAGTAATTTAGTATTTAAAAACCTAGAAAAGCAAGTAACAAGAAAACAACCAGCATTAAGGTAGAAATACAATGGGCAGAACTAAGATAATAGATGATAGAATTTCATTTTTAATCACTCTAACATCAGACTTGTGCTAGACTTTTAAAAATGTTCAGGTCTTAATAAAGTCCTGACGCTTTTTTTTTTTAAGCCCTGGCTTCCAGTCAGTTAAATGTAATTTAATTTAAGCGTAATTTATGCCTAAAGTAATCTGCAAATATAAGAATGTAATTTGCCTTTTAATACACATTACAGAAAAAAGTCCACACTTGTACTGTATGGAATTGGTTAGTAAATAATGACACAACAAGTCCCTTCTTGGATAGCATGGAGCGATACTTACACTCCAAAATGGATGAATAACAGAAAATAGTAGTTTCTTGTTTTTTTTTGCAGCTTTATAGTCTCTTGAGACATGATTTATGATGTGTTTTTTTTTTTTTGTAACAAAACACAAATACTTCCTGGCCAGTTTCAAGTTTGAGATTGTTTTAAATGAAGGGCAACCCATGAGGCAGCAGAGAATTTTTAAAACTTATAAGAAAAAAGTTACAGTAAAACCATGAACAATAAAATTAAAATGGGAAATGGGAAATGGTAAGATGATTTCTTTTAATTTAATTTGACATCTGACTTTCACAAGACCCTTAAAAATGATTAAGTTCTAAAAATCTTTAATGTTCATATCACAGGCTCCTATAAACCACAAATAGAAAAGACAACAAGAAATGCATATTGTTTCAAAGTTTTTTTAATTACATTTAAACCTATATAGACACTCCTAACCTGTGTTTCTCACTTCCTCTTGCTGCACAAACGACGGAAATGGCTTTCTACATGATATACTATAAAGACATATCACATGGAAAATCTCATAAACTCACTATAGGAGCCATTCACTGATGCTCAGATTATGTGAACTACCAATGTTATGACCCTTACATTGATGCTCTATTTACATGAACTAAAAGTGTCGTGACACTTAACACTGATGTCCTGTACTGCAAGTTCCCAGTATTTATGCACATAACACTGATATTCCATGATGTGAACTCCCAGTATTCAGGCACATAACACTGATAATCCATAATGCAAGCTCCCAGAATTCAGTTACAGAACGTTGATGATCCATAGTGCAAGCCAATACATTTGACACAAATTTCTCTTGATAGCTATTATCTTATTGTGCACAAAGTATTTAACTGCCTTCCAGTCTCTTCCTTTATCCCGGAGAATCTGATTTTCATTCATTTTTTGAAGGAAGTCCTTGAAATGGTGTTCAATGATGAGTCTCTCGGGTTGGTACCAGGGATTTCTGAATTGCCCTGTAAATAAGAAAGTAAATAAAAAAAAATTAAAATGTCCACCATTAATTCTTAACAAATGTCAAGGTTTTTCATGGATACAGTACTTTTTAGAGTCAACAGAATTTTTTATGTCCCCAAGTGGCTTTGTTGAGGTAGCAGCCCTTTCTTCAGACTGTTTTGGATATCGGCCCTTCCTCTAGAATGTGCATCTTCTGAGTTTCCTGAAATCACATAAATGTAAATAATAATAATAATAATAACAATAGATTTTATTTGTTTTGCACTTTACATTTGAAAAACAAACCTCAAAGTGCTACATTTTTAAAAACAAGATAATAAAATAAATAAAAGAAATAAATTAGCTGTATGCTTTCCTAAAAAGGTAGGTTTTTAGTTCTTTTTTAAAAGCATCCTCCGTCATTCCACAGACGGCATTCCACAGACGGGGAGCGGCAGCTTCGAAAGCTCTGTCCCCCATGGTCTTGAGCCGTGTCCTGGGTGCGAGCAGACGGTGCTGTTGGCCTAACCGGGTCCTGGCTGACGAGTGTGGTGTGAGGAGGTCAGTGAGATAAGTGGGGGCATCACCGTGCAGACAGTGGTGGGTGTGCAGGAGGACCTTGTACTCAGTGCGGGCGGAGATAGGGAGCCAGTGAAGTGAGTGAAGGATGGGGGTGATGTGCTCGTACTTTCGCATCCTCATCAGGACCCTGGCAGCGCTGTTCTGAACATACTGGAGCTTTTTAAGGCTCCTGCCAGGGATCCCGATGAGGAGTGCGTTACAGTAGTCCAACCTGGAGGAGACAAAGGCATGGACGAGTTTCTCTGCAGCTGGAAGGGAGAGGAAGGGGCGAAGTTTGGAGATGTTACGGAGGTGAAAAAAGGAGGTTTTGCAGATGTGGGTGACATGATTGTCAAAGGAGAGGTGGGGGTCAAACTTGACCCCTAGGTTGGTAACGGAGGGAGAGAGGGGAATGTTGTGGCCAAAAAGTGAAACTGAGTTTATGGGGGAAGAACGGAGTTGTTGAGGAGTACCGGTTTGGATGGCTTCTGTTTTTGAGCCGTTCAGCTGCAGGAAGTTTTGACTCATCCATGTGTTTATCTCCTCCAGGCAGGAGCCGAGACGAGCAACAGTGGCAGAGGGGGGGACCCAGAGGGGGAGACTTTAAGGTAGAGTTGTGTGTCGTCAGCATAGCAGTGGAAATTAATTCCATGCCTGCTGACGACACACCCGAGGGGAAGCATGTAGATGGTGAAGAGGGTTGGACCGAGCACAGAGCCCTGGGGGACCCCACAGATGACAGTGTGGGGGCGAGATTTAGCATCCCCCAGGACCACGCGCTCGGCCCTGTCAGTGAGGTAGGAACGGAACCAGTGAAGGGCAGTGTCAGAGAGGCCAATGAAGTGCTGGAGACGGTGGAGGAGGATGTTATGGTCAATGGTGTCGAATGCAGCAGAGAGGTCGAGAAGAATGAGGAGGGATGTGGAACCGGAGTCAGAGGACATCAGCAGATCATTGGTGACTCTGATGAGAGCTGTTTCTGTGCTGTGGGAAGGGCGGAAACCGGATTGGAATTTTTCATATAGGTGATTTGATTTGAGATGGTTGTGAAGCTGGATGGAAACGACTTTCTCTAGGATTTTGGAAATGAATGGGAGGTTTGAAATGGGTCTGTAATTTGACAGAGGGATTGGGTCTAAGGTTGTTTTTTTGAGTAGGGGTTTTATCAAAGCTGTTTTGAGGGAGGGAGGAACATTGGCTGTTTGGAGAGAAAGATTAATGATTTTTGTTATGAGAGGGGTAATGGATTGGTTGTGTGTTTTGAGCAGAGGAGAAGGGAGGGGATCAAGGGAGCAGGTGGATGGTTTGGATCTGTTAATGATCTTTTCGACCTCCTGCTGCGTTGTGGGGGTGAAAATTGCCTGGATGTCTTGAATGGGACTATGTGTTTGTATAATACATGAGCGGATATTGTCAATTTTGGAGGTGAAAAATTCAAGGAACTTGTTGCAGTTTCTGTCAGTATGAGTGTAGTATGGAGTGATCTAAGGTTTGAGAATGTGATTTACTGTAGAGAAGAGCTGCTTGGAGTTACCTGGGTTATTGTTGATGATTGTGGAATAGTGTTCTGACCTGGACACGGAAAGGGCTTTAGCGTAAGATCTTTGATGTTCCCGGTAGGCCAACTTATGCACCGTCAGGCCAGATGCTACGCTGGCTCGCTCCAGGACACGGCCTGACCTTTTCATCTGTCTCAGCTCTTTTGTGTACCATGGGGCAGACCGGGAGAAGGAGACTGTCCGTTTTTTCAGTGGTGCATGAGAGTCCAGGATGGAGGATAGGCTGTTGTTGTAGAAATCCACGAGGTTGGAGACTGAGGAGGATGTAGGTGGGAGGAGAAGCTGGAGATGATGACTGAAAGAGGGGGAATCGATGTTATTTATGTTCCTGAAAGTTATTATACGTTTTGGTTTTGTGTAGGGAGATGGCAGGGGGAGTTTCATGATGACTGCCTGATGGTCAGACACACCAGTGTCATATGAATGGAGCTCGGTGACTGTGAGGGAGTCTGATGACTAGGTCTAGGGTGTGGCCTTTATTGTGGGTGGAGACATTGACATGTTGGGTGAGGTTGAGGCAGTCCAGTACTTCTTTGAATTCTGCGGCTAGTCGATTGGAGGGAGAGTCCATATGAATATTAAAATCACCAATAACCAGAATGTTTTTATAGGATGTGCAGAGTGAAATTAAGAAATTGTGTATATCTGTAATAAATGTTGGTTGGGGTTTTGGAGGACGATAAATAAGAGCTATTGTTACATTAAGAGGGTGTTTGAGTACTGCATTTGAGTACCAGATTTTCAAAGGAACAGACATTTGGGGCAGACAAAAGGCTCAGTTCAAAGTCACTGTGGTGTAAAACAGCAAGGCCACCACCACGGCCAGTTGTACGGGCTTTGCTCAGGTAGTTATACCCAGGGGGGCAAGCCTCATTTAAAGCTGAATAAACTTCAGGCTGCTGCCATGTTTCTGTGAGGCAGAGAATGCCCAGCCCCTTGTCCTTAATGTGTTCGTGAATAAATCCAGATTTGTTAGATAAAGACTGTACATTTAATTGTTCAAAGAGGATATGATTTGTGGAGTCCTGTTTGTTCAGAGACCGGAGGACACTGTGATCCACTCCAGGTTTTGCAGTGCGCTGGCTCCTATCTGTGCTCGTAGTTGTCACGCTCTGATGACGTGCACCATGATGCTGGTGTTGCGCGACGGGATTTTCAGCTGACCACAGGGATGTTATGGAGCTGTGGTCACCAGGTGAGGACAGATTGAACCTGCGGCCAGATCCCCGGTGGATGTAACGGGGCCGACGAGGGAGGTCGAGGTGTCCGTGCGGATCGCTGCTGGTATGGTGACGCTGGAGTTCCATTGAGCTGCCGAGCATGCCGGTGCTCGAGTTGCCGGTGTTAGCTGATGCTAACGTTTGCTAGGATCCTTGCCACCAACAGCGGTGGATGACGGTCAGATCAGCCAAGATGATCCACAACAGGAGAGGAGATGGTAGTCCACATGCGAGCCTTCGTTTGATGGCTGTATACATCCAAAAGCTGAATGGCTTTTTCTTCGTCTGGGCCCCGGCTAATGCCAGAGCTGCTGTTAGCACGTTCGCTGGGCTGGAAAACCCCCCGTGCGGAGACAGTCGCCCAAGGACACACAGTTCAAAGAAACAGCTCTACCATTGTGGAGACCGTCTGCACCGGGACACGGCAGGGACGATCCTGTCACTCAGTGTAGAAAAACGAACAACAACAACGGCAGGTTTGTGCAGCTTGGGTGCAAAAGGGTGCAAAAGAAGCGGCGAACAGTCAACGCCAGCGTCCTCTCCGCACCCCCAACCTGCCTGGTTGGGGGGTAAATACATGTTTACACTTAAAGTGTAACGTGTAAAATGTTCAGTCACAATGTGTTTAGATGGCAGCAGTTTAAACAATTTGTGTCAGGGTTGTGAGGGGTTTGTAGAGTTTGCTGTCCATTTCCGTACCCTGGACCAGACAGACAGACAGACAGACAGACGACTTTATTAATCCCTTTGGGAGGTTCCCTCGGGGAAATTAACAGCTCCAACATCCACATACAGCACTGTTGAAGTTAGAGTCACACTTTACAGGAGACCGGAAAGAGAAACACCCCAGGTATCAAACGCCATACAATAAAGAATGAAATATAGAATAAAATAAAATAACTATAAAAATGAACTATGCTATATACATATATGTATATATATATATATACATATATACACACACATAAACACACATATATATATATATATACATACATACACACATACATATATATACACACATATACACACACACATAGGTACACACATATACATATACATGTATACCCACACACCTACAGTTACCCCATATTGCCCAGGGTTTTATTGCACATGTTTTTATGGTTTTATTGCACATGTTATTATGAGTTTTTATTGTGGTTATTGAACATTTCGGTGAGTTGTGATTATGGACAGTTGTTTGTTTAGTTCGTACTGTTTGTTTTCTTTGCCCTCCTCCCCCCCAGTGAGGAGTTGTACAGTTTGATGGCCCGGGGGACAAACAAGTCACCCAGCCTGTTGGTCCTGTATTTTGGGAGGAGCAACCTGTTGCTGAGGCTTCTGTGGCTCCTCTGGCTGCTGATGAGAGTGTGCAGAGGGTGGCTGGCATTGTCCAGGATGCTCAGCAGTTTGTCAAGAGTTTTTCTCTCTGCCACTGTCACCAGAGGGTCCAGCCTCATTCCTACCACCGAGCCGGCCCGTCTGATGAGTTTTTCCAGTCTGTGGAAGTCTGCCTTAGTTGTGCTCCCGCCCCAGCACACCACAGCGTAGGAGAGAACACTGGCAACCACAGACTGGTAGAACATCCACAGGAGCTTCTTGCAGATGTTAAAAGATTGTAGCCTCCTCAGAAAGTACAACCGGCTCTGGGCCTTCTTGTACAGTTGCCTTGTGTTGCTTGTCCAGTCCAGCTTGTTGTCCAGCCACAGCCCAAGATATGTGTAGGTCTGCACGACCTCCACCTCCTCTGCTCCTATTAGAACTGGTCTCGAACTGGGTCTGTCCCTCCTGAAGTCAATGACCAGTTCCTTGGTCTTCGAGGTGTTGAGCTGCAGGTTATTAATGTGGCACCAGACAACAAAGTTCCTCACCAGGCTCCTATATTCCTCTTCCTCCTCTACTAGGCCTTCTTTTTGACAGTGTCAGCATGTGAGGACCACCTCAGATCCCGTGAGAGGGTGGTTTCTAGGAATCTGTGGGACTCCACTGTTGACAATGTGTTGTTGAAGATGGTGAGATGGTGAGGGGGGGGTTTCCCTAAAGTTCATTGTCATCTCCACTGTCTTGAGCAAGTTCAGCTCCAGGTGGTTCTGACTGCACCAGTGGACCAGCTGGTTCACCTCCTGACTGTATGCGGACCAATGATGGTGGTGTCGTCCGTGAATTTCAGGAGTTTAACAGATGGGTCTCCTGAGGGCAGTCATTTGTGTAGAGGGAGAAGAACAGTGGGGAGAGAACACACCCCTGGCAATCATTTTGGCAATGATGTAAAGCTCCCTAGCCTCACCAGCATTGTGCGGGACCTTGCAGTTGCCGCCCCCGCCAGCAGGCCGGGTAAGCCCTGGATCCTGTGCTCTGGCCGGGTCACTTATCACGCTTGTGAAGTTTAGTGCATATTGGTCAACGTATGGCAATGTTACGGGTCACTTCCTGTCTGGGAATACCTACTTGTGCAGGTCATACTTTGCAGCTGTGTTCAGGGCAGGCCCTTGGTCTCACATGTCAAGTTTTTCGGGCCGATTGGTCAATGTTTGGCAAAGTTAAAGGACACTTCTTGTTTCAGCCTACCTACTTCCTGTGTGCAGGTCATGTCTTGCAGATGTGTTCAGGGCAGGCCCTTGGTACCACATATCAATTTTGGAGCCGATTGATCAATGTACGGGCAAGGACAGGGCACTTCCTGTTTCTGGTGACCTTCTTCCTGTGTGCAGGTTTTGGCTTGCAGACGTGTTCAGGGTGGGCCCTTGGTCTCACTTATAAAGTTTTGGGCCGATTGGTCAATGTTTGGTGAAGTTAAAGGGCACTTCCTGTTTCAGACAATCTACTTCCTGTGTGCAGGTGTCTTGCAGATGTGTTCAGGGCGGGCCCATTGTCTCACATATCAAGTTTTGAGCCAATCGGTCAATATGTGGGCGAATGACAGGGCACTTCCTGTTTAGCGGCGAAACGCATAATTCAAAATGGCCGACATCGTGTTGAGGTCAAGTCCGCATTCGTAGACGTGTTCAGGGGCGGGGTCTCGTGTTACGTATGAAGTTTCGTGCGGATAGGCCAAAGTATGGCAAAGTTATAGCGCACTTCCTGTTTCGTGGTGAGTTGTCGAAATTCGCCAAAATTCCGATGTCTGCCGTGGCCACGCCCTTTTGAATCTGCAAAGGTTTCTGTTAACTTTTGATCTTGGATGGGTCTTGAACAATTTGACATGTTTTTCGTGTTACTACGATGAACACCCTCAGACAAGATAGTTCAGTTACCAAACTTGTAAAACGCCAAGATGGACGCCAAATCCAAGATGGCCGACTTCCTGTTGAGTCGAGGTCATTGTGTCAAAAGGATTTTTTGTTCGTCTTGGGCCGAACAATAATATTATATCCCACCATATTTCGTGAAATTCGGTGAAACTAAATTTCGGCCTGCTCCATAGGCATGTGACCTGTGGGGGCGCGACTGAGCCATTTTGCATTGTTTTTTTTCGCATTTCCATTATTTTATCAAATTTTTCGGCAGTTCTGATGTGTGTCTTTCAGTAATAGATATTAGTCGACACGTTGCACATTAACATGATTTATTGAACAATATCTACACTGAACTTTTAATGAGGTGGCGTTCGTGAAAATTGTGTTAGCTAGTTTTGTGAGCATGGTTTACTCTCGCGAACATTACATACAGTTCTGAGGCAGTGAGTATGATGACTGACAGTACATTTGACTGCCCGTTAGTTATGAGCTGCTTCACTTTACCCAAAAACATTAAAGAAAGTACAAATTATTTATTGACACTGTCAATTGGTGACAGAATATTGTGGTTGCCCTTTTCTTTTCATAATTGATCATCTCGTTAACACTATGAAATAGCAGGAGTTATTGTGCAATGATGTTATTCCATGCAGAGGATTTTGAACTGTTCAAGTATCTGATGAAGAAATTATTTATTGGATATTACACTTTTCAAATTTCAGGTCTTAGAATCATGTATTTGCTTTTGTATTGCTAATTTTATATTTTGTTTTCCTCTCCAAGGAACAATTGCTTAATCATCTTCTGGAAAGACTTCGCTCTCGATTGGAACATATTCTGGGACGCATGCCTCTGGACCTAGACTTCTTAGAGTTCACTTGCACACAAGAACGTGTTTTTTTAAATGCTGTATCCAGTCAAGTAACTGTTTGTCCAGCTATTTTAGATGCGCTGACACAGCTACACAGTGTTATCAATTTGGAAAAAGAAGTTTGAGCAAGGAGCAGCTGGGCGACAACGAATGATCATATCCCCAGACCACCTTAGCAAATGTCTGGAACTTAATCTGTCTATTCCATGTATAGGTAAACTTTTGGGGGTGTCCAGGCGAACAGTATACCGGCGCATGGCTGAGTCTGATCTCTCAGTAAGGGCACTCTACAGCACTATGACAGATGAAGAGTTAGATCAGTGTGTGAGAGAGATTAAATCCAGGCAGCCTAACTCTGGATATCGAATGATGAAAGCCCTCCTGCAAGCCAAAGGACTGCGAGTGCAGTATGACCGTGTCAGAGCCTCCATGCACTGTGTTGACATCACGGGTGTCATAAACCGAATGGTCCATGTAGGATGTTTTGCACGACGGACATACTCAGTTCCAGGACCCCAGTCTTTGATGCACATAGATACTAACCATAAATTGATTTGGTAAATTGTATACTGCTTCTTTCATATTACTGTACATGCACCATAACATCCAAACTCTTAAAATGACACGCCTTTTTATTTCATTACATTCAACAACAATGTGTTAAACACTTTTTTTTCTTACTTGTGCTATGTGATGTGCAGTTGACATTCATTTTCTTCTCTTTCAGCTACAACATTGTTGTTTTTGGTGGTGTTGATGGTTTTTCCCGAAAGGTTAGCACAATCGTACACAAAAGTGTACATATTTCTATAACTATTAAATGTCTCATAGTGGTGTAATTGCATTTGTACTGCAGATAGAATAGAATAGAAATACTTTATTCATCCCCAAGGAAAAAATTGTACAACAGTGGGAAAAAATAGTGCAATAATAGAGAAATGGCATAAAGGAGTGCAATGGCATACCGTATGTCATGGAGAGCAAATGTGCATTGTGCAAGTATGCAGTCTTTTTATTTATTTATTTTTTTTTATTACAGAGAGTTATTATAAGTCCTGATGGCTGATGGCAGGAATGACTTCCTGAATCTGTCCTTGTGACAGCGGAGCTGTCTGAATCTCTTGGAGAATGTGCTCTCCTGGGCCTGGAGGATGTGGTGGAGGGAATGATCAGTGTTATTCATGATGGAAAAAAGTTTATTCAGCATCCTCCTCTCCACCACCATTTCCACGGTGTCCTGCTTGCAGCCGATGATGGAGCCGGCCTTCTTTATCAGTTTGTTGAGTTTGTTAGTTTCACCGGCTGCAATGCTGCTCCCCCAGCACACTACAGCAAAGAACAGTGCGCTGGCCACAACAGACTGGTAAAATAACTCCAACATCTCGCTGCATACATCAAAGGATCGCAGCCTCCTCAATCAGTCATATATAAAGTCTGAGGTGTATATGGTGAACAGGAAGGGGGACAGCACAGTTCCCTGTGGGGCTCCTACATCACTAACCACCACATCAGACAAACCACAACCCAGTCGGACAAACTGTGGTCTGCCTGTCAGGTAGTCAGTGATCCAGGAGTGATGTGTGGGGGAGGCAGCAGGGGGCTCAGTTGAATACTGTGAGCTGAACCTGTTGAAGAAGAGGTTCAGCTGATTAGCCCTCTCGACAGAGCCCTCTGTCGGTTTCTCCTTCACGTTAAATCCAGTGATGGTCTTCATTCCGGACCACACCTCCCTCATGTCATTCTGCTGGAGTTTGGACTCCAGCTAGGTGTCTTTGCTCTGCCTCAGCTTCTCCTTAAGGTCACGCTGTACCTTCCTCAGCTCCTCCTGGTCCCCATGTCTGAAGGACTCTTTCTTTTTGTTAAGGAGAGTCTTCAGATCTCTGGTAATCCAAGGTTTGTTGTTGGGAAAGCAATGGACCGTCCGGGCAGGGAGAACCGTGTGTTCCAACCTGTCCTCCAACTGAAACGTACATATAGGTCGTTTTCTGAAAACGTGACTGTGGGTCGTTTTTTTCAAACCCCTGAATGCGACGTAAAGGTAGTATTTTCCAACTCGAATATGCACAGATGTTACTGAGGGTAGGGTTAGGGCAAAAAGACAGGGTTAGGTATTAAAAATAAAAAATATATTAAAAAGGTGGTATAGTTAGGGACCGAACCATTGTCGACCGTGCTCCGGAGCAGCGCTCTCACTACTGAGCCGACTGCCGGTGCCGACATCAGCGAAGTCACTAGATACGGCGTCTAAGGCGGAAGTGGTTGCTGTTATGTATACAACCGCTAGGGGCGCATGTTTTGAAAACGTAAACATAGGTCGTAATTCCTGCATACGACCTATATGTACGTTTTATTGGAGGACAGTCTCGTGTGTTCACAGAACCTGATGTAATCTGTGATGCAGTCAGTCATGGAGTTGATGTCCTCCCCACATGGCAAGCAGAGCGCATCCCAATCAGTAGACTCAAAGCAGTCCTGCAGGGCCATGTCAGCCTCCTGTGTACTCCTTCTCACTGAGCGGGTGGCAACAGGAAGCCTCTTCACTACAGGGACATACCTGGGAGTCAGCTGGACCAAGTTGTGATCAGACAAGCCAAGTGGCTGTGTATGCATCCCTAGCATTTGCATACAAAAGGTCAATTGTTTTATTGTCTCTGGTGGGGCAGTCGACATATTGGTGGAAGGTGGGTAAAACAGAGTCCAGGTTGGTGTGGTTAAAGTCCCCAGTGATGGTGATAAATGCAGTGGGATGCTGTGTCTGTAATCTGGACACAGCAGAGTAGACACCGTCTACTGCTGCTGCTGCATCAGCTGAGGGAGGGATGTAGACAGCCACAACGATCACGGAGGTGTATTCCCTGGGGAGGTAGTATGGGCGCATTCCCACAGCCAAAAGTTCGATGTCCGGGCTACACAGACGCTCCTTCTGACAAACATGTCCGGGGTGACACCACTTCTCATTCACGTATACAGCAACGCCACCCCCTTTCTTCTTGCCGCTCAGCGCAGCATCTCTGTCCGCCCACACAGTCTTAAAGCCCGGTACTGCCACGCTGTGCTCGGTGAAGTGTGAGTGCAGCCATGTCTCGGTGAAACACATGAGGCTGCTCTCCCTGAACACCCAGCTGGTCCTCACAAGCGCGCAGAGCTCGTCCATTTTGTTCCCCAGAGATCTCACATTCCCCGTGATTATTGCAGGTACGGCTGGGTTGTACCTTCTCGCTTTGACTCTCACTTTGGCTCCGGCTCTGCAGCCCCCACGCTTTCGCTTCAGTTCCTTCGGAAGTTCGGGCCGTGTTGTGATCAGGAGTGCCGGCTCCCTCAGCGCGATCAGCTGGTCGCGAGTGTGAACAATGTCCCCGCTGCGCTGTGCGTCCGTCTCGCCACCAAACAGTAAAAAAAAAAGTAACAGAAGAGCCACAGAAACCACACAAAAGTAGCGGAGTACATGGCGCAACTGTTCCGGAAAGTGTCACTCCAGATGCGAAAATAATAAGTTAGAAAAAAGTACTTAAATTAAAAGAAAACGCTAATACACTAAGGGAGCTGCTGTGTCAAGCTGCCGCTAGCACAGCGCCTACGACAATGAAGTGATAATGTATCTTGGTGCAGCCTCCAACAACCTTGCATCAACCACCCTGGCTTTCTTTCAAGACTCTGTTGAGAAGTTAGGTTTTCCTCTCAGGTAAATGAACATTTTAAACTAGGAGTTTTTACAATACAACAGTACTACCAGTTGTGGAAAGTAACTACATTTATTCAATTACTGTACTTAAGGATCTCCTTCAGACAGGTTTTAAGATGTATGTAAAAAACAAACCTGATATACTTATTCTCTGGTCTGAATAATTGTGAGAGTTCAAAGTTGTGAGAATGGGTTTTCTGTCTCAGGTATTTTAATTTGTCTTTTTGCAGATGTTCATATTTTTTTTACTTCCTGTTCTTGGTTATCTCTAGACTTTAGAATGTATTTGCCTATGTTTGCCTATTCCTACCCTTTAAGTAAAATAGATTGTGAGTGGAGAAATATGATTTAAAAATTTAAAAATTTTCATTTTCCGAATTTTACTCTCAGATGCTTCAACCACTCTCATTGCACTGTGATATTAAGCAACCAATTAACTGTAACCAACCTTTCACATATATGATCTTTGAAAGTGTTTTGTGTCTACTTTACGGTACATGGAGATCAGGGAGTGGAAAACGTGGATGTTGCACGCTTAATGTTTACAATACGTGGCACTGGAAGGAGCAGCTTTATATCCGGGAAGAGTGTTCACAACCAACGGTTTGTTCAGTAGAATAGATGCTGCTAATTGAAAGTTGCCACCTTGCTGATGCCATGCAGTGGTACAACTGCTAGCAGGGGTACTATTATTTGTCACATGTGAAACTAACAAACTCAACAAACTGATAAAGAAGGCCGGCTCCATCATCGGCTGCAAGCAGGACACCGTGGAAATGGTGGTGGAGAGGAGGATGCTGAATAAACTTTTTTCCATCATGAATAACACTGATCATTCCCTCCACCACATCCTCCAGGCCCAGGAGAGCACATTCTCCAAGAGAGATTCAGGAAGTCATTCCTGCCATCAGCCATCAGGACTTATAATAACCCTCTGTAATAAAAGAAAATAAATAAATAAAAAGACTGCGCACTTGCACAATGCACATTTGCTCTCCATGACATACGGTATGCCATTGCACTCCTTTATGCCATTTCTCTATTATTGCACTATTTTTTCCCACTGTTGTACAATTTTTTCCTTGGGGATGAATAAAGTATTTCTATTCTATTCTATCTGCAGTACAAATGCAATTACACCACTATGAGACATTTAATAGTTATAGAAATATGTACACTTTTGTGTACGATTGTGCTAACCTTTCGGGAAAAACCATCAACACCACCAAAAACAACAATGTTGTAGCTGAAAGCGAAGAAAATGAATGTCAACTGCACATAACATAGCACAAGTAAGAAAAAAAAGTGTTTAACACATTGTTGTTGAATGTAATGAAATAAAAAGGCGTATCATTTTAAGAGTTTGGATGTTATGGTGCATGTACAGTAATATGAAAGAAGCAGTATACAAATTTACCGAATCAATTTATGGTTAGTATCTATGTGCATGAAAGACATAGAAAAAAGATGTGTATTGCCAGATACCACAGAAGGGGGGACAAATTAAACGAAAAACAAGAAAACCTGATCCCTACAGTGAGGTTATCCAGTGGATCTGTTGTGCTCTAGGGAGCATGATTTGGATCTAGTTGTCCCCTTTGAGGAAACAGTCCCTTGTAAAAATTGTCGAGTTCAGAGTCTTGGAGAATCAATATCAAATTACACTGAAGCTGACACACCTTATTAAGACGCTGTCAGTTTTCCTTTAATTTGTCCTCTGTCCATATGTGCACTTGCAAAATGTAATGAATATGAATATTACACAGTGGATCCAAATAAGCTCCACCCTTTATTTCATTTACATATTACTGGCATTTAAGCTGCTTTAAAACCTCTATTTGTGTATACTACTACATCTACAGTATTACAAAACTAAGTATTTAAAATCTCATTCACTCCCTCTTTATTTGATAAGCCAAAAAAATGTTTTAATCAAACATACAAGCCGGATTGTTTCTCTGATGTCCAGGTCTGGACAGTCCTCTAGTGTTACAGTTGCAGTTTCAGGACTCCCACCAAGAAGGACATGAACAACAAGCAAGCATGTTCCTCCATGAAGAAGGGAGTGGCCTACCATTCTCCCCGCCACCATGAACATATCACTTTCCACGAGAAAGTGAGAGGCTGAGGGGACTAAATGGCCAGGCTCTCCTTCAAAAAGCCGTGTAACATTTGAGTTTGCTGTTGAAGATATTAAAAACATGAATTTAGAACAACAAAAAAGTAATAGGCTTCCTTTCAGAGTACAAAGACATGCAGGTTAAAATATATTATACATTAAGAATAATCCTTTGAACTTTCATGGTAAAGCAAACCAATTAAAATAATTAAGAACTACTATGGACAGAAAATTCAAAAAAAATGGCTGTACAGCTTAAAATACACAGCCTTTATATACATACCAAAATTGATGCAAAACCTGAGCTCAGTTTTTCCATGCATGTTGAGAA
Organism: Solea solea; assembly: GCF_958295425.1. Taxonomy (NCBI): domain Eukaryota; kingdom Metazoa; phylum Chordata; class Actinopteri; order Pleuronectiformes; family Soleidae; genus Solea; species Solea solea. Next base: position 340,000 of record NC_081153.1, on the reverse strand, counting down.
AAAAAAGCGAGTTACACCCTGTCCAATAGCAGTATCTCCTGTAACAGAATTAAAGGTTTGACAGAATAAAGACTAAAGACTTTAATAGTTTATTTATTTTTGGACAACTGTAACTTGGAGCTACCTTCATGTTTGCAATTCAGGGCTCGTCCCCATGAATTGACTGACCTAGCTCCCAAATGGTGGAACGAGCTCCCCATCAACATCCGGACAGCGGGAAGCCTCCACATCTTCCGCCGCCGACTAAAAACACATTTCTTCCGACTATACCTTGACTAAGACGACGGCGACAAAAAAAAAACAAAAAAAAACGTATACATCGCACTTATGACTAGCACTTCATAGTTTGGATTACTTGAATCTCTTACTTACTTCTGGCTCTTATTTGTACCCAAATGTTTAAATGCACTTATTGTAAGTCGCTTTGGATAAAAGCGTCTGCTAAATGACATGACATGTAATGTAATGTAATTCCACATTAGGTCGCTTGTAGAAGGAGATTAGGGCCATGTCCTGTTCAGCAGGGCTTTTTCTGATGTCTATGCTGAGAAGTAAGGGACTCTGTTTCATGAATTCTTAGAAAACTGTCAGCACACTGAGATATGGCCTTGGTGGGGTCACTGACAGTTAACCAGTCTAATGAGAAAAAATAAAAACGTGGTTGTTTCATTATTTATGCTTGACTGTCAAGATAGCAAAAAATAAAATATATATAACATTCAATTCACAAGTTAAAGCCACCAAGCCTCATTTGGGCATAAAAAAACAACTTAATATTAACTGGCTATATATATGAACATGTGCTTGCCAAGCAGTGATGGTCAAAGTACACAGCACCATTACTTGAGTCAAAATAAAGACATTTCTGGCCAAATTAACAATAATAATGGTAGGTGTCTTTGCTCTGCCTCAGCTTCTCCTTAAGGTAATCAATTCATAGTCAAAGTCAAGAGTAGACCATCTTCATGAATGCTAATTTTCCGATATAACAGTGTATCTTCCTTAACTTTCCTATGTCACTAATAGGCCTGAAGAGCACCTACCATCTGTAACAGTTGCAGATGTTCTGGATGGTCCAGGCATTGCTGCTTGCTCTTCCTTAATTATAATGGTTTCATGAATCACCTCTTTTCCTGCCCTATATTACGCTCTCTAATGAGAGCGGTTTGACTACAAAGAGGACCCGACAATGCAGAGGAGACAGATCACGGTTTAACAAGGTTTATTGCCGATGCAGCTGTGCCGGGAAATGGCGAGAGCCCAGGGTGAGAGTCAGTGAGTGGGGGAATGCTGGCAGGAACAGACTCACGATGGTGAATCAAGACAGGGGAGGTTCCAACGGCCGAGATGTGTTGTGGTGAATTCGCAGCTCTCGGGGAAGCAGGAGACGTGGCGACCTGAAGCAGAACAACACCGGTAAGTATTCCAGGAGTCAGAGTTTCAGAAATCACAGTAGAAGTCGTAGGCGTAACGCCCACTGGTAGAGCAAAAACAATCTGACGCTGGTGACTGAGACGGCAAAGGCTTAAGAAGCCTCCTGATCGCTCATCAGGAGCAGGTGAGGATGAGCTGCCGCAGGTGTTGCTGATCACCAGCGTCATCAGTGGAAGTAGGTCAGCCACGCCTCCTACAGAGAGGGGAGAGAGGGAGAGAGAGAGCAGCACGGAGGAAAATAACAAAAAATAAGGATAATAGTGGTGGAGGAGGGACCAGGGACGTCGTGGAATGGACAGGGGGTTCAACAAGCCTGCGGGGGGGCGGTTGGAGGACTTGCCCCGGGCACATATGGGGCAGGCAGACACAAATGATGTGACATCCTGAGACATAGTGGGCCACCAGAAGCGCTGTCTGAGGAATTGGAGGGTGCGTGCGGTTCGGGGATGGCAGGCGAGCTTGGAGGAGTGTCCCCACTGTAGAACCTCAGAGTGGACAGGGCTGGGCACAAAAAGTCGATTGGGGGGACCGCCTCCGGGGTCAGGCTCTGCCTGTTGCGCCCTCCGGACGCTCTCCTCGACCAGCCAGGAGGCTGCACCAACTATACAGGTGGGGGGGACAATGGGGTCGGGCTCAGAGCTGGGTAGTTCAGGGGAAAATTGACGGGACAGGGCGTCAGGCTTAGCATTGCGGGAGCCGGGGCGATAGGTGAGAGAAAAGTTAAACCTGCCCAAAAATAGTGTCCACCGTGCCTATCGAGAATTGAGGCGCTTGGCGTTCCGGAGGTAGGCGAGGTTCTTGTGGTCGGTCCAGATGATGAAGGGTTGAGAGGATCCCTCCAGCCAGTGCCTCCACTCCTGCAGAGCCATGACAATGGCCAACAGCTCACGGTTCCCTACGTCATAGTTGGCCTCTGCAGGTGATAGGCGGCAGCTGAAGAAAGCACAGGGGTGGAGTTTCTGGTCGGTGGCGCTCCGTTGGGACAGAACCGCTCCTACCCCGTTATCAGAGGCGTCCACCTCAACTGTGAACTGGAGACTGGGATCCGGGTGAGACAGGATAGGGGCGGTGGTGAAGAGTTTCTTGAGCCGGACAAAAGCAGCCAGCAGCTAAGGACTCATGGATGTATTTCTCCATGCTTTCGCGCTCAGGGCGTGAGCTGTTATAAAGATGGCTGGAGGGGAGAGTAGCCCCAGGGAGCAGGTCGATGCTGCAGTCGTAGGGACGGTGGGGAGGCAGGGAGAGTGCGTGCTGTTTAGAAAAGACTTTGCCCAAGTCATGATACTCACGGGGAACAGAGGTGAGATCTGGTGGTGCAGGGAGTGGCTCTGGACCCAAGGGAGAGACAGGGAGAGCGGAGTGGAGGCACTGGGAGTGACAGGAGACGCTCCAGTTGGTGAGCTGGCCTGTAGACCAGTTAAATTGGGGGCTGTGACGAGCCAACCATGGTAAACCCGGCACGGCAGGGGCGGAAGAGAACGGAATCAGAAATAATTGGATCTGTTCGTGGTGGTTGCCAGAAAGAATAAGAGTAATGGGCTGAGTTTGATGGGTTGGTTCAGGGAGGGGGACAGTAGGGATCCTGGCTTGGTCAGCCATGCCTCCTACAGAGAGGGGAGAGAGGGAGAGAGAGAGCAGCACAGAGGAAAATAACAAATAATAAGGATAATAGTGGTGGAGGAGAGTGAGATCGTGACACCCTATCCTCATAAAATGATTTGTGTTAGAGTAAAACCATTTTGGATTAGAGAAAAAACATTAACAATAAAAATTAAATGGATACCTTTCCACATATTCAATTCAATTCAATTTTATTTGTATAGCGCCAAATCATAACATACATTATCTCAAGGCACTGTACATAGACAACATCAAGGAGAGTAGAGAACCCCAACAGTTCACACAATGAGCAAGCACTAGGCATCAGTGGAGAGAAAAAACTCCCTCTTAACAGGAAGAAAACTCTGACAGAACCAGGCTCAGATATGTGCGGTCATCGGCCTCGACCGGTTGGGGTGAAAGGAAAAATGGGGGACAGCGGAGAGGTTGGGGACAGAAAGGGGGGGAGAGAAAGGACAAGAGGGAGATGAGGTAGAGACAGAAGAGAAAGAGAGACCAGGAGCAGATACACAACAACTGTATCAGGTTACAAGTTTATACAGTTAATGATATCGACTTTTTAATTATGGCACAATAATAATGGTGATGATATGGGTAGCCTCGAAAACTGGATCTTGGTCCCGCAACCTGCATGATGAGAATACAGAGAGAGAGAGAGGGAAGGAAGGAAAGACACAAACTAGGGAGAGAAAGAGACAAGGTTAATGACATATAAAAAGTCATAAGCATATCCTGAGTGTGAGAGAGTGAATGTGCGAGTGAATGTGCGTGCACCATAGGAAAATCCCCCAGCAGTCTAGTTTTCCAGGTTTCCCTGAACCAGCTCTAACTATAAGCTTTATCAAAAAGGAAAGTTTTAAGTCTAACTTTAAATAAAGAGAGAGTGTCCGCCTCCCAAACTATCATTGGGAGCTGGTTCCACAGGAGAGGAGCCTGGTAACTAAAGGCTGTGCCTCCCATTCTACTCTTACAGACTCTGGGAACCACAAGTAAACCTGTATTTTGTGACCTAAGTAGTCTATTAGGGTGATAGGGTAAGACTAGGTCTTTCAGGTATGAAGGGGCCTGACCATTAAGTGCTTTGTACGTTAGGAGGAGGATTTTAAATTGAATTCTAAACTGTACGGGGAGCCAGTGTAAAGAAGCTAACACTGGAGTTATATGGTCTCTCTTTCTAGTTCCTGTCAGAACTCGTGCTGCAGCATTTTGAATTAACTGAAGGGTTCTAACAGACTTGTTGGAACATCCTGATAATAAGGAGTTACAGTAATCTAATCTAGATGTAACAAAAGCATGAACTAGTTTTTCAGCATCCTGTAAAGACAGATTGTTTCTAATTTTCATAATGTTCCGCAGGTGGAAGAAGGCTGTTCTGGAAATTAGTTTTATGTGTGAATCAAATGACATTTCCTGGTCAAAAGTAACTTCAAGGTTCCTCACAGTGGAACTGGAAGCCAGGATGATGTCATCTAAAGAGACAGATCAGAAAGTTTTTCTCTGAGGTGTTAAGGGCCGAGTATAATGACCTCAGTTTTTTCAGAGTTTAAAAGTAGAAAGTTACAGGTCATCCAGGACTCAATGTCTCTGAGACATTCCTGGAGTTGAACAACCTGATTTATTTCATCCGGCCTCATTGATAAATATAGCTGTGTGTCATCTGCATAACAATGAAAGTGTATGTTGTGCTTCCGAATAATGTTCCCTAGAGGAAGCATATATAAGGTAAAAAGTATAGGCCCAAGCACTGAGCCTTGTGGAACTCCACAATTAACTTTTGTTTGTAGTGAGGCTTTATCATTAACATGAACAAACTGGAATCTATCAGATAAGTATGATTTAAGTACTGCTCCAATCTCTGCAGTAGAATATTATGATCAATGGTGTCAAATGCAGCACTAAGATGGACAAGTAAAGAAACTAGACCATTATCTGAAGCCAAGAGAAGATCATTACTAACTTTAACTAGTGCTGTTTCTGTGCTATGGTTTAATCTAAAACCTGACTGAAAATCTTCAAACAGGCCATTAATGCGCAAATATTCACATAATTGATTGGCAAATGCCTTTTCTAAGATTTTAGAAACAAAGGGAAGATTAGATATAGGTCGGTAGTTAGCTAAAATATCTGGGTCAAGGGTCGCTTTCTTGAGAAGGGGTTTAATAACTGCTATTTTAAATGTTTGGGGCACATATCCAGTTAATAAGGATAGATTAATTTGAGTTAATATAGAGCTGTTAATTAACAGCTCTAATAGGATCTAACTGACAGGTTGATGGCTTAGTTGATGAAACTAATGATGTTAACTCAGGGAGATCTATAGGGGAGAAACTGTCTAACTGTGCACCTGGTGCTTCTAAAGCTCTTGTGCTAAAAGATGAGTCAGTCCCAATATGAGGGAGGAGATGATCCATTTTTTCTCTAATTGATGTTATTTTATTCACAAAAAAGTTCATAAAGTCATCACTGCTCAGTGTTAAAGGAATAGATGGTTCAGTGGAGCTGTGGCTCTGTGTCAGCCTGGCTACAGTGCTGAAAAGAAATCTATGATTATTCTTATTTTCTTCAATTACAGAAGAATAATAGGCAACTCTAGCTTTGTGAAGGGCTTTTTTGTAAGCTACAAAACCATCTTTCCAGGCTATATGAAATTCCTCTAGGTTATTGGAACGCCATTTTCTTTCTAATCTACGTAACGTCTGTTTAAGAGCACGAATATCAGAGTTAAACCATGGTGCTCGTCTCATCTGATTCACCACCTTCTTTTTCAGAGGGGCAACACAATCTAATGTAGTACGCAGTGAGGCCGCTGTACTATCAACAAGGTTATCTATGAGGGCGGGAGTAAAATCACAAAAGGTACCTTCAGATGTACTGACATATGGCACCGAGTTAAATAAAGGTTGCACTGTCTCTTTGAATGTCTTCATATTATTATCAGACAGTGTTTCTTATTTATGTTATTGTAGTTCATTATTGTACAATTAAACGTGAGTAAATAATGATCAGTAAGGAGAGGGTTTTGAGGAACTATGTTTAAGTTATCAATATCAATACCATAAGTTAAAACAAGGTCGAGGGTGTGATTAAGGCAATGAGTTGGTTTATTAACGTGTTGAATAAAACCTATTGATTCCAACAGCGAGTTAAATGCGCAGCTAAGACTATCACGGTAAACATCTACATGGATGTTGAAATCCCCTACAATTATGATTGTATCTGTCTTAAGCACTAACTCAGATAAGAACTCTGATAGGAACTCTGAATAAGGTGCAGGTGGACGATAAACTGTGACTATCATAATTGGTTTCTGTGATTTCCAACTAGGATGAGATAGATTAAGAATAAGGCTTTCAAACGATGAATATCCTAGTTTGGGTTTGGGATTGATTAATAATCCTCTTCTGTTTGTTATTGATTTATTCACTTTAGTTTTTACTTTAGTAGGTCGAGGGGCCTACTAAAGTTGAGAGGGGAAAACTTGTTTGAGGTGTGGTTGGTGGTGGACAGGACTCTTAGGCTTAACACTACGCCTCTTATTGCGGACAGTCACCCAGCTGCCCTGTTTGTCTCCCGGCTGCACGGGAGCTGCTGAGGGAGCTAATGCTATGTGGTCCGCACCGACTACTGGGGACTGGCTAACTGATTTAGCTTCTATGGTGCGGAGCCGAGTTTCTACTTCACTAAGCCTCGCCTCCACCCTAGCCAGTAAGCTACATTTTTTACAAGTACTTTTATCGCTAAAGGAGGCAGAGGAGTAGCTAAACATGTGGCACACAACACAGGAGAGAGCAGGAGAAGGAGAGGGAGAGAGAGAAGCCATCGCTGCTAAGCTAACTTTATGCTAGCAAAGAAAGAAACTTCGTACGTGATCTACGTAAACGATAGAGTTTAAGCAAAAGTAGAGGGTGAAAGTATTAGTCTTAGTACTAGTATTAGTAATAAAATGAGTGTTTATTCAGTTAATCGATCGTTCCAGTAGATAGAAGAGCACAGAAAGCGCAGGAGACACACAGCGTAACACCAGTGGAAGCACAGGAAGTGACACAATACGTTACCGCGTCAGAGGACTCGTGTACCACAATAATGTCAGAAGGAAACTATTTTGTGCAGACAGGACATTCCTGCATATCTGCTGCTGAGAAATGTTGAGAAGTTACAAGAACAGTGATTTTTTTTTTTTCTCAAAAAACAGTTTCTGTTGTTTAATACTATACAATATGCTCACAAAAACTGAAAAATAAGACTTCTTACATTTTCTCTCTTCAAGCTCTCCAATATCCACATTAGCCGGGTAATCGTCATTGCCCGCATCCATGAAATTACAAGACTTGATGTGTTCTGTTAGGAGAGGAAGGGGAACGGCAACGCCACACTTCTGACATGTGGCTTTTGGCATGCTACTGAATGCTTCATGAGTTAGTGGTAGGGGATCTGTGCTAAGTTCTTCTTGAATTGCGGCTATGAATAGATTTTTAGCCCCACTATTTACAGACTTCAAGATCATGCCTGTATAGCCAGTATCATCAGGAGGCACAAGAGAGAGTGGTCGGCTACCCCATCCACCTATAAAAAATGAGGAGAGAAAAATTGCAGAGGAAAATTAGATTGATTAGATATATTTATCCTCTCCGGGAACCATCACCTTACCGTGGTGGAGAGGTTTGAGTGCCCCTGTGATTCTGAGAGCTGTGTTGTCTGGAGCCTAGTGCTCCTGGTAGGGTCTCCCTAGGCAAATTGGTCTCAGGGGAGGGGACTGATGAAGAATGGTTCAAAGACCTCATGAAAAAACAACAGAGGAAGAGAGTGACCCTGCCCGGAGGAAGCCCGGGGCCCCCGCCTGGAGCCAGGCCCAGACGGAGGGCCCGTGAGCGAACGCCTGGTGGCCGGGTCTACCACAGGGCCCGGCCGGGCACAGCCCGAACAAGTCATGTGGCCTCTTCATCGTCCTCCTGTGGACCCACCACCTGCAGGGAGATCGACTGGGGTCGGGTGCGCTGCCACATGGGTGGCAGTGAAGGTCGGGGATCTCGACGTACTGGACCTGGGCGGCAGAAGCTGGTTCTGGGGACATGGAACGTCACCTCGCTGTGGGGGAAAGAGCCGGAGCTTGTGCGGGAGATGGAGCGCTACCAATTAGATCTGGTGGGGCTTACCTCCACGCACAGCCTTGGCTCTGGAACCACACTCCTGGATAGGGGTTGGAAGTTATTCTTCTCTGGAGTTGCCCAGGGTGTAAGGCGCCGGGCGGGTGTGGGGATACTCACAAGCCCCCGGCTGAGCGCCGCTGTGTTGGAGTTTACCCCGGTGGACGAGAGGGTCGCCTCCCTGCGCCTTAGGGTTGCAGGGGGGAAAGCCCTGACTGCTGTTTGTGCTTATGCACCGAACAGCAGCTCGGAGTACCCGGCCTTCTTGGAGGCCCTAGATGGAGTCCTGCAAGGGGCTCCGTCGGGGGACTCCATAGTTCTGCTGGGAGATTTCAACGCGCACATGGGCAGCGATGGGGAAACCTGGAGAGGCGTGATTGGGAAGAACGGCCTACCTGATCTAAATCAGAGTGGTCGTTTGTTATTGGATTTCTGTGCAAGTCATGGACTATCCATAACAAACACCATGTTCGAGCATAAGGACGCTCATAAGTGTACTTGGTACCAGAGTGTCCTTGGCCGAAGGTCGATGATCGATTTTGTGATCGTTTCATCTGATCTAAGGCCGCATGTTCTGGACACTCGGGTGAAGAGAGGGGCAGAGCTGTCAACTGATCACCATCTGGTGGTGAGTTGGGTCAGAGGATGGGGGAGGACTCTGGATAGACCTGGTAAACCCAAACGTGTAGTGCGGATGAACTGGGAACGTCTGGAGGATGCCCCTGTCCGAGAGGCCTTCAACTCTCACCTCCGGCGGAGCTTTTCCTGTATCCCTGTGGAGGCTGGGGACATTGAACCTGAATGGGCAGTGTTCAAAGACTCTATTGTGAAAGCTGTAGTGGAGAGCTGTGGCTCCAGGGCTTTAGGTGCCTCAAGGGGCGGTAACCCTCGAACATCGTGGTGGACACCGGTGGTCAGGGAAGCTGTCCGACTGAAGAAGGAGTGTTTCCGTGATATGTTATCCCGGAGGACTCCTGAGGCAGTTGCAAGGCATCGACGGGCCCGAAGGGCGGCAGCCTCTGCTGTGGCAGACGCAAAGCAGCGGGTATGGGAGAAGTTCGGAGAGGACATGGAGAAGGACTATCGGTCGGCACCAAGGCGTTTCTGGAAAACCATTCGGGGCCTCAGGAGGGGAAAGCGGGGGACCATCCAAGCTGTGTACAGTAAGGATGGGACACTGTTGACCTCGACTGAGGAGGTAACCGGACGGTGGAAGGAACACTTTGAGGAACTCCTGAATCCGACATCTGCACCCTCTGTGGTGGAGGCAGAGAGGGAGGCTGATGGGGGATCATCGTCAATCTCCCTGAGGGAGGTCACTGAGGTGGTTAAACAACTCCGCAGTGGCAAGGCCCCAGGGGTTGATGAGATCCGCCCAGAAATGCTGAAGGCTCTGGGTGTGGAGGGGCTGTCTTGGATGACACGTCTCTTCAACATTGCGTGGAGGTCGGGGTCAGTGCCAAAGGAGTGGCAAACTGGGGTGGTGGCCCCCCTTTTCAAAAAGGGGGACCTGAGAGTGTGTGCCAATTACCTGGGCATCACACTTCTCAGCCTCCCTGGTAAGGTTTACTCCAAGGTACTGGAAAGGAGGGTTCGACCGGTTGTCAAACCTCGGATTCAAGAGGAACAATGCGGATTCCGTCCTGGTCGTGGAACAACGGACCAGCTCTTTACTCTTGCAGGGATCCTGGAGGGGGCCTGGGAGTACGCCCATCCGGTCTACATGTGTTTTGTGGACCTGGAGAAGGCGTATGATCGGGTTCCCAGGGAGATACTGTGGGAGGTGCTGCGGGAGTATGGGGTGGGGGGGGCACTACTTAGGGCCATCCAATCCCTATACGCCCAAAGTATGAGCTGTGTCAGGGTTCTCGGCACTAAATCAGCCCTGTTTCCTGTGGGTGTTGGCCTTCGCCAGGGCTGCGCTTTATCACCAATCCTGTTTGTGATTTTCATGGACAGGATATCGAGGCGTAGTCGTGGGGGAGAGGGGTTGTGGTTTGGCGGGCTTGAGATCACGTCGCTGCTTTTTGCAGATGATGTGGTCCTCATGGCTTCGTCAGCCTGCGACCTTCAGCACTCACTGGATCGGTTCGTGGCCGAGTGTGAAGCGGTCGGGATGAGGATCAGCACCTCTAAGTCTGAGGCCATGGCTCTTAGCAGGAAACCGGTGGATTGCCTTCTCCGGGTAGGGAATGACTCCTTGCCCCAGGTGAAGGAGTTCAAGTATCTCGGGGTCTTGTTCACGAGTGAGGGGACGAGGGAGCCGGAGATGGGCCGGAGAATCGGAGCGGCTGGTGCGGTACTGCATTCGCTTTACCGCAAGGTTGTGACGAAAAGGGAGCTGAGCCGGAAGGCAAAGCTCTCGATCTACCGGTCAGTCTTCGTTCCTATCCTCACCTATGGTCATGAAGGTTGGGTCATGACCGAAAGAACGAGATCGCGGGTACAAGCGGCCGAAATGGGATTCCTCAGGAGAGTGGCTGGCTTTTCCCTTAGAGATAGGGTGAGAAGCTCGGTCATCCGGGGGGAGCTCGGAGTAGAACCGCTGCTCCTTCACATTGAAAGGAGCCAGTTGAGGTGGTTCGGGCATCTGGTGAGGATGCCTCCTGGGCGCCTCCCGAGGGAGGTATATCAGGCACGTCCAGCTGGGAGGAGGCCTCGGGGTAGACCTAGGACAAGGTGGAGAGATTACATCTCCACTCTGGCCTGGGAACGCCTCGGGATCCCTCAGTCGGAGCTGGTCGATGCGGCTCAGGAAAAGGAAGTTTGGGGTCCCTTGCTGAAACTGCTGCCCCCGCGACCCGGCCCCGGATAAGCGGAGGATGATGATGATGATGATGATGAGATATATTTATTAGATATAGATTACATCTAGAAATAAAGTCAAAGCAACTAGATTTCTTGTCTGACAACAGACCAGGCTAAAGAAATTACATTAAAACAAAACAAGTCCTATTTTTTACTTGATTTTTACAAATACAATTACTAGTTTGCAGAAGCTGATTGCAGGTAGGCTGCTGACAGACAAACTTGGGTTAACCTACCGAAAGACTTGTATAGCACCTAGCCACCAGTAACTGTTGCCAATTTTGGAAACAGATCTTTGAGGGCATCACATAACTGTAGGCAAAACATGGATACAAGTCTAATCTTCTCCAAAAGAGTGTCAAAACACATCATTAAAATATATCATATATATCATTCAGAAATAGCATTCATGACATATAATGAATGCCAAACGAATGACACATCATGAATGCCAAACCAATGACACGTCATTCATGACAAACTAGCAAAACCTTGTGAATTCATAGCCTGAATACAATATACAATAAAATTAGCCAAAATAACTAATTGCATTTAATAACCTCTTCATGTGTTGTGCTTTCATCGAGATGAGCAGTCCTACGGCCCAATCCTGCTTGCAGATGGACTATTTGCTCGTGCTCTTTTGGGGTTTTTTCACATCGCTTTGGCAACAAATAGAAAGCCACATCGAAAGGTTTAAGCCTCTTGGCAGGAACAGGATTTGCTGCAGGAAAGTGCTTTTCCCTCTGCCCTTGATGAAAATACCTGGAAAAGACCTATAGAAAATAAGAGTTTTAAAACATGAATTACAACGTCATCTGTGTTTTTTGTAATTAATCATCTTACATGACAGATGTATTTGGAAGATTGGTATTGTATTACATACTCTAGCCAGTTTATCAATAAAATGCAATCGGCAACCATTTAGACCTTTAAATCCCATGATAGTTTTTTTTCATTTCATAAACAAACATTAGCATTAGCCTCAAGTGAAACAGGCATATAGACCCAAAACATCAGATAATTTCATCCAGGGTTTACTAATTTAGATTTAAAAGTCCACATTATAGGTAGGAAACTGAGCATTCAACACAATACTATCATTACTAACTGTAAGATAAAAGTTGAATTTTTCCTGTGCAAATCAACAGCATGTCAAAATGTGTATACATAGGGCTTGATTCTCAACTTGATATGTGAGACCAAGGGCCCGCCCTGAACACAGCTGCAAAGTATGACCTGCACACAGGAAGTAGGTCTTCCCAGACAGGAAGTGACCCATAACATTGCCATACATTGACCAATGTGCACTAAACTTCACAATGGTGATAAGTGACCCGGCCAGAGCACAGGGTCCAGGGCTTACCCGGCCTGCTGGCGGGGCCGGCGGCTACGAGGTCCCGCACAATGCTGCTTGCAGCTTTAATTAGGGTTCGAGCAACAAGGTTGCAAGAACCCTCTTGAAACTGGAAGGATTATTAGGGTTCGAGCAACAAGGTTGCAAGAACCCTATTGTAATCGTTGATGAGTTTTGGGGCATGTTCAGGGCCCCAAAACTCATCAATTTTTGCAAATGCATCAGACCTGGTGTAAAATTACGTATATTAGTGTTTCGGGGAATGTGCGTCAAAAAATTAAAGTGGACGGGGCTAAAAACTGACGCAAAAAACTTGTATTAGGTCATCTGCTGTCGGGTTTAACGTACATGAATGAAACTTAGTATTCATGTTCATTAGGTGGGGACAGTCAAAAAAGTCAGTGACGACTTCCCTGTGAATCCTACAGGCCGCCATCTTGGATTGCACGCCAAAACAGAGGCGATTTTGGCCATTTTGCACCAATGGTATGTGAACGAACTTGTCCTAGAGCTTTCATGGGATCAACTTAAAACTTGGTGAGGTCACTGTGGACAAGTTGAAGATCAAAAGGTATCAAAAACTTTTCAATCAGTATCATGGCGTACAAGAAAAGGGGCGGCAAAGTTGGCGAAATTCGCGATTTTTCGCAACACACAAAACTCTTATAACTTTGCGATGGTATGTCAGATCTTAACCAAACTTGTGGCGATCGATGATAGGCCCTTGCTGAAGATGCCTATGCAAAAAGTGTCACGTTTGTAAACGTCGCCTCCTGGTGGTGGCAGAAAATAAACAAAAAAAAAGTTTACAGAGATTATCGTATCCAACTCAAAATTGGTAAAAACACTCTAAATACAAGGTAGATAATGCATGCTTAACTTGATGGCGTATCGTTACATGATGTTGCCATGATAATGATGCAAAGTTGGATTTATGAGCAAACTGCTACAACTTTGCGAATCTTGGTTCGGTCTGAACCAAACTTTCTAGGATTGATGATAGTCCGGCCCTGAACACCTCTATATGAAAATATTAATTTTCGAAAACAGCGCCCCCTGGTGACAGCAGACAGAATTACATTTATAGTTTTTGAAGCTGCTCTAACAGGGATTGTTGTATCCAACCAAAACTTGGTATGTGGGACCCCAGACCCGTCCTGAACATTTCTGTAAATGTTCAGTAAGTGGAAAGCCCAAAACAGGAAGTAAAGTCTAACATTGTCCGATTGACACAAAACTAGATATGTGAGTTACGGGACCATTCCCTGAACACGTTTACGGAGACGCCGTTGACCGAACAGGAAGTCGGCCATTTTAAACAGGAAGTGCCCTATAAGTTTGCCATACATTTCCCGAACCCCCCGAAATTTGAACCACATGCACAGGGATGCCGCTGAAAAAAACTAGTACCACGCACGGTGAATGAACGGGTTCGAGCACGAGGGGAGCCGTGGCACACGGCAACTCGCACGCTTCGGCTCGTTTCTGTTTCCTTTCCTGCTGAGCTTATGCAGCTGCCTGCCATCATGTGGCAAAGGAAGGTACTGCATAAAAAATTAACGAACAAACCACTCGGTTGAGTGAATCCTGAACTAATCATTTCTGTTTCCTGTCCTGCTGAGCTTATGCAACTTTCTGCCATGTGGCGAAGGAAGGTACTGCAAGAAAATGAACAAATCACTCACTGAGACGACTTGTTACTCCCAAGTCATACAAAAGATTAGTTCATATTGAATGAATCGTTCACGAACGACACATCACTACACATCACCCAGTGTCACCAACACTGTCCTCTGCGGTCCGCTGAAGAAAACTGCATCTACAACACAGGAAATCAACATTTATTCAGTGGTGAAATGTTCATGCGTTCAACATTTAATTTCATCTATACATTTCCTCTATACAACATTTCATCTATACATTTCACCTATACAACATCTCATCTATACAATATTTCCTCTATACAACATTTCATCAATACAACATTTCATCAATACAACATTTCATCTATACAATATTTCATCTATACAACATTTCGTCTACACAACATTTCATTCATACAATATTTAATCTATACAACATTTCTTCTATACAACATTTCATCTATACAACATCTCATCTATAAAAAATTCCATCTGTACAATATTTCATCTATACAACATTTCATCTATACAATATTTCATCTATACAACATTTCATCTATACAACCATCTATACAACATATAATATTTCATTCATACAACATTAATCTATACATCATTTCATTTATACAACATTTAATCTATACAACATATCATCTACATAACATGTGTCTTTATTTATGTTATTGATATTTGATATCTCTATATTGTTGAGTGCACTAGAGTTCTTTGTCTAACTTTATAAAAGTAATGTGTTCGTATATATGTTTATATTTTTAAGATTGTTTTTGGATCTCAGAAAGTAACTAATGGTGACTTTTAATAAGCTTAACAAAAGTTAAGTTCATTATTATTATTGTTATTGTTAACTAATGGGGTCTTTCAATAAACAGAACTAAACTTAAGTTATGTTAAGTTAAGGTATTCTCATCATGTCTTACAAACAGATCTGATGAAATCCTGATGCAATATTTCTAAAGAAACAAAGTTGAGTTGACACAGAGACACAGTTATGAATTATTATTCTTGTTATGATGAAGTTG
This sequence comes from Solea solea, assembly GCF_958295425.1. Lineage (NCBI taxonomy): Eukaryota > Metazoa > Chordata > Actinopteri > Pleuronectiformes > Soleidae > Solea > Solea solea. The sequence continues at coordinate 324,954 of NC_081153.1, read as the reverse complement.
GAAAAGCCTGAGGTGTTAATCATTGTTCTTTACATCATTCTTTCAAATTAAAGCAGCTCCCGAAAGACAAAGAGATACAAACACCTTTTCAATTAAAAGAGGCCTAACAGGCAAATCAGCTTAATGTGAATATTCCCTTTGGCTGAAAAATAACAATTACATAAAACTAAATATCACACAGTCCACTGCCTTGTTAAAGCAGTTGTGTTTGTTTTGATTAGTTGTCAAAAGTTTAACTAATTAATTTATCCATAAAAAAAGATTATATACTGAGGATTGGTAAAATAAATCATAAAAATAAGAATATTTAAACATGCATAGCTGAGCATGACACATGACACATACACACACGCACATATGTACATGTGCATGCACACACTCACCTCTGCACCGTAATGACGGAACTTTTTGATTTATATTTCATTTCTTTTTCGACGTCTTTTTATATTTTTTTAGACTGTACTTTGCATGCCTCTTATGTTTCTATTTTATAACATATTATTGGAGCTGCTGAACTGTGACATTTCTCTGTGAGATGAATAAAGTATCTATCTATCGATCTATCTATCTACTCTCTCACACACACACTATCATACTATTTTGTTACATCTAGATTAGATTACTGTAACTCCTTATTATCAGGATGTTCCAACAAGTCTATTAGAACCCTTCAGTTAATTCAAAATGCTGCAGCACGAGTTCTGACAGGAACTATAAAGAGAGACCATATAACTCCAGTGTTAGCTTCTCTACACTCGCTCCCCGTACAGTTTAGAATTACCTTTAAAATCTTCCTCCTCACGTACAAAGCACTTAATGGTCGGGCCCCTTCATACCTGAAAGACCTACCTTACCTTATCACCCTAGCAGACCACAAATACAGGTTTACTTGTGGTTCCCAGAGTCTGTAAGAGCAGAATGGGAGGCAGAGCCTTCAGTTACCAGGCTCCTCTCCTGTGTTAAAACTTTCCTTTTTGATAAAGATTATAGTTAGAGCTGGTTCAGGGAAACCTGGACCATCTCTTAGTTATGCTGCTATATGACAAGCTGGTTCAGAGAGGACTCGGACGCAGAGGCCTTTTAATAGTCTTTATTAGCACTCTTTAGCAAAACACAAGACAAAGATCGTCTTACTGAGGGAAAACAAAAGTGAGGCTATGAAAGACTATAACAAATGGGAAACGCAGCGCTCTTCAAAAGAAATACTGCGGAACTATGAACGGGAAACAAAAAATCACTCCGAAGAGGAAACTAACTCAGACTATGGTTAACACCTAAAACTCAAAGCAGAAAACTCTCCAAACGGAGGAAAAAAAAGCTCTAAACACTTCAAAACGGAAACTAACTCAAAAGCACAATCCTATTGATTGGCGATCTTTAACTAATCGAGAACGTGGTCGAAAACAAAATGCAATCTAAATGATTGGATCTAATCATTCTATCAAATAAAAAATAAATCACAATCCTTGTGATTGGAGTTCCTAAAATGGCTGTGAAAATTTATAAACAGAAATCTCTCCCAAGGAGGAAAACAAAAGGGCTATAAATCTTAACTAAGGTATCAGCTGAAAGGCTATGATAAGAAAACTTACAAACAAAAACGTCGCTCACTAAGAGGATCGAAAACTTGTGGATTCCTTGACAAAACTGTGGCTGTGACGAAGAGCTCTGGTGATCTGGCATGGACGAAACACACTGGCATTGAAACAAGGAAACAGAGAGTTTTTAAAAGTTCACATGGCTTAATTGTGAGCAGGTGTGTGTAATCAGGTCCGGCAGGCCGGAGGAGGAGGGGGCGGGGCAAACAGCCGGAGTGACACTATAGACCTAGACTGCTGGGGGATTTTCCTGTGATGTAGCACATTTACTCTCTCACACTCAGGGTATGAATATGACTTTTTATATATCATTAACCTTGTCTCTTTCGCTCCCTAGTTTGTGTCTATCCTTCCTTCCCTCTCTCTCTCCCTCTCTGTATTTTCATCTTGCAGGTTGCGGGATCAAGATCCAGTTTTCGAGGCTCCCCATATCATACATATCATCACCATTATGATTGTGCTATAATTAAAAGTCGATATCATTGATTGTATAAACTTGTAACTTGATACAGTTGTGTATCTGCTCCTGGTCTCTCTCTCTCTTCTGTCTCTACCTCTTGTCCTTTCTCTCCCCTCTTTCTGTCCCCCACCTCTCCGCTGTCCCGCATTTTCCTTTCACCCCGACCGGTCGAGGCAGATGACTAGGGGTGCAACGGATCAAAAAACTCACGGATCGGATCGTTCCTCAGATCAGAGTCACGGATCGGATCATTTTTCGGATCAGCAAAAAAAGTCTGGCACAATCTTTTCGCTTAAGTGGGTGCGCAACGGCGCACCGTTGTAACGTGGCTCAAGCACTTTCAGCATATGTTTAAAGCCCTCGTTTTGCACAACTGAATATGGCCTCATGTCTGCACCTATAAACACACCAATAGCGTTTGTGATGGATTTAGCCCGGTCTGATTGTGCAACAAGGGGCTGCTTAAATGCCGCGGTATAAGGGGTTGTTGAGCAGCCTTCGTTTTCACTCCTGTCAGTGAAACACCGGGGTAATGTCGCTTCAAATGCGTGGCCATGCTTGATGTGTTTCCACTGTCATATGGCTTTCTTGTGCCACAGTGCCGACACACCGTCACGGTTTTATCCACTAACTATCATCATTATATTTGACAGGGAAGCCAAAATGCTCCCATACAGGGGATTTAAATGATGCGGGCCGTTCAAGCTCCTCTCTTCCTCCGCGGAGGGACCACGCTGTGTGTGGACTGAACATGCGCACAACTTTTTTTTTTTTTTCATAAATCAATCCGGGTATCACGTGTGTGCCGAACCATAGATATTGATCCGAACGGATCACAGATCAATGATGATCCGTTGCACCACTACAGATGACTGCACATCTCTGAGCCTGGTTCTGTCAGAGATTTCTTCCTGTTAAGAGGGAGTTTTTTCTCTCCACTGATGCCTAGTGCTTGCTCATTGTGTGAACTGTTGGGGTTCTCTGCTCTCCTTCATGTTGTCTATGTACAGTGCCTTGAGATAATGTATGTTATGGTTTGGCGCTATACAAATAAAATTGAATTGAATTGAAATTGACCAATATCAGTCGTGGGGAGCCTATCTGCTGCTTTGACTGTGTACCATGTGACAGCGGTAAAATTAGCAATCAGACAAGTGAGTTTGAGCTGAACAATAAAAAGTCAAAGCAAATGCATTCAGTACAGAAGTAATGCAATACTGAAAATTGTTCATACTTTCTTCCCTTAAGACTCAGTAGATTGTACAATTTGACTTCTGGTCAAACAACGACAGAACAGCCTGTATCGCCAAGAAAGTGGAATAATTGACCTTCGATTCATTGGGAATAGCCCTGACAGTGATGTCTGTGGTGGGCGCCTGGTCACATTTGCCTACCACATTTGACCAAAAACGAAGAAGACGCAGAAGCGACAGTTAAGAACTTCATTATAAAACAACTCAAACTCCCGGCAGACACCGTCAAAAACATTTCATTCCACCGGGCCCATCGTCTAGGAGGGAGACGACAGGAAGGCCAGCGACCACGTCCGATTGTTGTCAAATTCGAACAGTTTAAACAAAAGGAGTTGGTCAAGAGCCGAGGCAGGGAGCTGCGAGGAACGGACTTCAGTGTAAACGACCAGTTCCCGAAAGAGATCCTGGAGCGACGCAGGAGACTGTTCCCGGTGAGAAGAAAGTTTATTGACGGCGGTTCCCGGGCAGTAATAGCAGTGGACAAGCTCTACGTCAATGGTCAGCTATACCGGGACAAAGAGGTAACCCCCTGGCTCTACTAAACACACAGTAAACCGATATATCGCCCACATTAAATCAATACAATAAAACCATAATTAAATCCACACTCACATTATTCCCCCGCTCCCTCATTTAATCCGCCACTAAATTCACAATCACTGCACATCTCCGTAACGTACACCAAGGTAAAAAAGAAGACGGTAAGAATTTTGTTGGACTTTGGTTGGTTATTTCTGTCACTGTATCCCTCTATGTGTTTTTCATGTTTATGTTTTTATGTTTTTCTATGTTCATGTATTTCTAGAGTATACTATGTCACAATCTACAACATGTATCCTGTAATTAATGACCACATCAAAACGAGGCCCCTGCATATAACAGCACAAACGCATGCACTCTCTCTCTCACACACGCACATATACATGCATATACATGCTGAACGCGTAAACTCACGCACATATGTACATCCACATACAAGCTGTAGTATTGCAGTTTATCAGACAGACAGACGCACACACATGCACATAATACACACACAAACACGTTACAAGCACGTAGACACATACACACACATCCACATACAGGCTGTAGTTTCGCACATAGGCTGTCAGACAAGCACACATGCACACACACACATGCATACACGCACACACATACCCTATCCTAGACAACAGCACTCGCACATAGGCTGTCAGACAGGCACACACACACACACATACTTACATGGGAACACACACACCCTGTGTTAAACATCAGCCTGTGCACATGCACAGAAAACACACACAGGCTACACTAGATAAGTAAATATGGTTAATAAGATGAATACACTCAGGCTTGTCACTTGGAATGTGCGTGGAATTGGCTCGAAACATAAAAAACATAAAGTCCTCAACCACCTAAATAGTCTCCAAGCGGACATTGTCTTACTACAAGAGACTCACTTAGCTAAGTCAGATTGCCAGCTCACCTCATCACAATTTCCCCACATATACACAGCAAGCTACAACTCTAGACAGAGAGGAGTCGCCATCATGATTAATAGAAAATTAAACTTCATACATAAGAACACTATGATAGACCCAGAAGGTAGATTTATAATACTTCACTTATTAATCAATAATACAAACTTCTGTATATCTAACATATATGGTCCTAATGTTGATGACCCCTCCTTTTTTCACACTTTCTTCTCCTCACTGTCCACTCACTTAGACACAACACTGATAATAGGAGGGGACTTCAACATGGTACTCAACCCAGAACTTGATAGGCTCAGTAAGGCAGGAACAACACGGAACTGGCAATCAACAGAAACACTTAAACAATACATGAGTGATTATGGTCTTTGTGATGCTTGGCGCTCCTGTCATCCAGCTGATAAAGAATACACCTTCTTCTCACCTGTACACAATTCCTACTCTAGAATTGACTTCTTTCTCACCAACAGCTCAATTCTATCAGACGTCACAGACACTTTGATTCACCCTATCACCATTAGTGACCATGCACCAGTTTCACTAAAGATAACTAATAAGGCCATCACACCACCAATCAGAAACTGGAGATTTAATACATCATTACTAGATGATCCAAATTTCATCAAATACTTTGAAAAAGAGTGGTTAATTTTTCTAGAAACAAACGACCTGCCAGGAACACAACCAGATGTCCTCTGGGAGGCAGCAAAAGCAGTTATGAGGGGTAGAATAATCTCATACTCCTCATTTAAAAAGAAGAAAGAAAACCTACTGGAATTAGAACTACAACATAAAATAAAAACATTAGAGACTGCCTATGCTGCATCCCAAGATGAGAACCTGCTGAATAATATAAGAAAATTAAAACTTGAATTAAACAAAATAATATAAAGGAAAACGCAGTTCCAACTGGAGAGATTACGCTTGGAAAACTTTGAACATGACAATAAATCCAGTAAATACCTAGTTAACCAACTTAAATTAAACAAAGAAAAAACAACTATCCACTCTATAAATGACCCAGACGGTAAACTAACCCATGCACCAGAAGAAATATACAAAATTTTTAGAGATTTCTATAAAAACTTATACTCATCAAACAATAACTCATCAAGTACAGACATAAACACATTTTTAAACTCCATAGATCTACCAAAACTTAATAATGAACAGGTTAATTCTATGGAGTCCCATATCACAATAGCTGAACTAAATGAGGCCCTACACCATATGCCAAACAGGAAAGCCCCAGGACCAGACGGATTCCCAGTGGAATTCTACAAAACATTCTGGTCCATACTAGCACCAACATTCTATAAAATTATAATAAAAATCAAGGAAAGTAACACTCTCCCCACACACATAAATACAGCACATATCTGTCTCCACCTCAAACCTGAGAAAGACCCGTCACTCCCATCCAGCTATCGCCCCATCTCACTCATAAATGCAGATCTTAAAATCATCTGCAAAGCCTTAGCAAGGAGACTGGAAAAAATCACCCCCTTCATAATTCACCCAGATCAGACAGGATTCATTAAGGATAGACATTCAACTAATAATACACGCAGATTAGTAAATATAATAGACTACTGCACAATCAATAAATTTAGAGCAGCAGTGGTTTCACTAGATGCAGAAAAAGCATTTGATAGAGTAAACTGGAAATTCCTAAATGCCACAATGGAAAAATTTGGATTCAGAGAAGAACTCATCTCCTGGATCAAAATTTTATACAGTTCACCCAGACCCTCTGTCAGAACAAATGATCAAACTTCTCCAAGCTTCACTCTCCAGAGAGGCACCAGACAAGGCTGTCCACTCTCCCCATCGCTTTTTGCCATCTTTATCGAACCACTCGCAGCGGCTATTCGCACAAACAAAAATATCAAAGGTATTCAAACAACAAAACTACATCACAAAATAAGCCTCTATGCTGATGATAGAGGCTTACTCACAAAGCTCTCTTTCTGAGACTATTACACTTCTTAATAAATTCTCAGCCATATCAGATTACTCGATAAACTGGGCAAAATCGATCATCCTACCAATCAACCATGACTTCAAATCATCACCATCCTGTCCTCTGAAATCTGGAAACATTAGATATTTGGGCGTAAATTTTTCCTCCAGGCTGTCAGATCTAGCACAATTAAACTATACCCCACTACTTAAATCAATAGAGGATGACCTCCTACGATGGAATTCCTTACCTATATCACTTATGGGAAGAGTTAACACCATGAAAATGATGATCTTACCAAAAATCAATTACCTCTTCTCAATGATTCCAACTAAACCCTCACCAATCTGGTTTAAATCCTTAGACTCTGCCACCACAAAATTCCTCTGGAAAACCAAACCAGCACGCATCAGTTTAAAAACACTCCAAAAAGCAAAAGCCTATGGTGGTCTGGAACTTCCAAACTTCCACAACTACTTTCTTGCAAATAGGCTTCACTATGTCCAAAAATGGTTTCAACCCAAACCACTGGACAGTCTGTGGCTACACATCGAACAAACACTCTGTAATGAAATTAAAATCTCCGATCTACCATTTATAAGCAAAACCATTAAACGGCATCAGTGCTTTAAAAGCATAAATATAAATACCTCCTTGTCAGCCTGGTGGGAATTTATCAAACTCACTGGGTCCTCGCATATCCCATGTAAATATACCCCAATCTGGAATAATCCAGACATACTACGGAATAAAACAACACTAAAACTCAAATCATGGCAAGAAAAAGGTATAAGGCACCTGGAACAAATTCTTCAAGATAACAAATTCATTCCATTTCATAACTTAGTGGAACAATATGGCATTAACAGCAACACGTCCTTTGATTATCTACAAATAAAATCTGTAATCCAGACGAGGTTTAAAACCAGTAAATTGGATCTAGAACTACCTCCAATGATCAAACAATTTCTAAACCTTATGTCTCCCAAAATGGTGTCTAAAACACATGCACTATTGACTAAAAATGATTGTATAATCTCTTTACCAACCACAAAATGGTATCCATCAGCCTAGATGAAAATTTCTGGTTACAGATATCATCTAACACATTCAAATTGATAAAAAATCCAGACCTACAACTAATACAATACAAAATCTTACACAGAACCCACTACACAGGACAAAGGATGTTCAGAATGGGGCTCTCACAATCAAATATCTGCACAAACTGCAACGAAAACACAGCAGATAGCTACATGCATGCTATATGGCTATGCACACCGGTGTATAACTTCTGGTGTAGGGTATGCAAGGACCTCTCAGCATGTCTCGAATACACCATACCACCCTCCCCCATGCTATGCATACTGGGTGATTTAAACGGAATACATATAAACATGGAAAAATCACACATATTAATCAATAGCCTAAGCATCGCCAAGAAAACTATCCTCTTGAACTGGAAAAACAAGAAAAACTTAAGTTTAAACCAATACAGAAATGTCATTTTAGATCACATCTCTATGGAGAGAATGTCTGCTTCCATAAAGAAACAATTACCTATATTTGATTTGACCTGGACACCTCTAATTGATTATATTTCCTAGGGCGGGTTGGTGACTGTGTCTTCCCCGGTCGGTCCGTGGTGTTGCGGGCCGTGCATCTGGGGTACTGGGGATGTCTGGTGGTCTGTGTGGGTTGGTGGCCCTGGGTCTACCGTCCCTCGGTGGCTGTGGGTCTGCCCTACGGGGGTCGGGGTGGATTTGTGGGGGGGCTGCCACCTTGGCCTGGGGGGCCCGTGGAGGTTGGGGGTGGTGGACCGTGGGCTGGGGCTGGGCTGGCGCCGCACTGCGGGTGGGGGTAGGGGCTCTGGGTCTCTGTGCGCTGGGGCCTGCGGGGCGCTGGGGGGTGGAGTTGGCCCCTAGCGGGGGGGGGGGGGGTGATCCCCCCTGGGATCTGCCCTCCGGGGTGGCGGGGCGGTGCACGCTGCTGTGCTCCTGCTGCGCTCTGGGGCGGACTTGTGCGTCCTCCGTCCCTTGGGGGGGGCATGGTGGGAGGCACGCAGGGGGGCGCCTTGCTTTGGGGACCCTTGGGGTGGGAGATGGGGTGGAGCGTGGGCCTGGTCTGGACTGTTCCTGGGCTCTGGGCGGGGCCGGGGTCTGGGGATTGCTGCCGTCAGTAATGCCGTGGTGGCCTGGGTGTGGGTCCTGCCTCGTTGGGGCTGGTGTGCTCACCGGGGTCCTACCTTCTGGTCGGGTGTGGGGGTATCTGGTCCTCCGCCCCGGCGGCACTCATGGGATGCCATGGCGTGTCCCTGGCCTGGACGGGTTGCTCCCTTCTCGGCCGGGGGTGGGTGGGAATGGGGCATATGGCCCTGCCAGTCAGGAAGCTGGCAGCCTACTTGGGGGGGCACTCTTGCCCACCCCCTACGCCCCCCCCCCACCGCAGATGATACATCTAAACACACACATCTAGGGCACCGGGGGGGGTGTGGCTGAGCTGATGGGGGGTCGGGGGGTGGGATCATCACATGATGGGGCCGCTCTCCGTTCCCCCGATGATCTGCCACTCTTCCCCTAATTTTATCGCATGTTAGACATTAGGGCCTGGTGGGCGAGAGACACGTCGACAGCTCCACTGTCTGCCAACAGTGGGACGCCCGTGCCACATTTCCCTCTGCCATTTTAACTACACCCCAGATACCAACATACATCGTATCACACACCACACACGCACACACCTCCAAATCACTCACCGGTGGGCTGGGGTGGGGGGGGTGGTCGTGGGTGCACTCCTGAGCGCTCGATTCCTGCTCACCCCCTGGCCGTGTTGGGACTGGCGGTCTGGGTGAGGGTAGCAGTGGTGGCCATGAGGCGTCACTGGACGTGGGGGATTGGATCCCCTGCGCTCGGTCTGGGGGGTGTCCGGGAGGCATGGTTGTGGCTCATCATGACGCACCTCCCTGAAGGTGCTGTGGTGGGCGGCAGTCTGCCTACCCGGCGGGGGTCGTCGGCGGGCGCAGATGCTCCTGGATGTTGGGGGACCCCTCTCCGGGGCACCGCGGGGTTGGGCGCGGCGGGTCCTTGGACCACTGGCCCTGCCTCTACCTGGGGGGTCTGGACCGGCTCGGGAGTCTGCCTCTCTTCCGTCTCTGGGGGCCCCCTTGGCTGGTGGCCCTACGTGGGCCTCCGCCTGTCCCTCCCTGGGCTGGGGGGCGTGCGGTCGGCTTCTGGGGGGCGGTGGGGGTGGCAGTGGTGGGTATCTGGCCGTGCCTCCCTGGTGGGCGGTCTGGGGGGGCTCTGCTCCCCCCGGTGGTGGGCTGGCCCTGCCCTTGGGCGCTGGCGGGCTCTGGGTGCGGGGACCCTGGGCCTCTGCGGCCTGCCTGGGTGTGGGGTGGTTCGGCCTCTGTCCGTGGTCTTGTCACCGTCGCCCCCCTCGGGTCGACCTTGGGTGGGGGGGGCTTTCCCCCCGCATTCCTCCGACTGGCCCCCTGCGGGATGGATGCGTTGCTATCCTGGGGGTGGTGGCTGTGGGCCTCTCCTGCCCTGTACGGCTACTGGGCGCCTTAGGGGCCTGGATGATTTTCGGCCCGTCGCTGGGGACGGGCCGGACATTGGCACGGTCCCCCACCCAGATTCCAATCACACCTAATGACAACCCCTGCACATATACACTGATATGCACGATCACACACACACACACACACACACGCACACACACACTTACACGCTAAGATAAATTAAATTTAACTGATATAACTGTTGTAAGCCCGGACATACTCTCTTGATGTGGTCGTTAACAATTACTATATAAACTGTATCTGAAAGTATGTTCTGTATACGCTAAATAATTTCAACTGTTTAATGTTATTAACCTGTTACTAACACACTAATGTCATCATTAAGTTGTCTATGTTCTGTCTTATCAGGTATGTTCTGTCTACTTTATATAATTTCAATTTAATGGTACTAACCCATGTATTATACTGTTGTCCACCTTGCTCTCTCTCTCTCTCTCACTCTCTCTCCCTCTCGATCTCTTTCTCTCTTCTTTTTTCTCCCTCTCTCTCTCGCTCTCTCTCTCTCTCTCACTCCCCCTCCCTTCCTCCTCCCCGCTCACTCCCCATCCCCTTGTCAGTCCACTCCCTGTCCCCCTGTCCGGTCCGGCTAACCGCAACACATAATCATAAAACGAATAAATAAAAATACTGCAGTTCCGAGTACCCCAGACTCGTCCTGCACATATCAAATCTGTCCGACACCAAAAGGCATGCAGTCAATCATATTACATGTCCTGGGTACTGGACAGGACAGGTTTAAAAAAAAAAAATAAAAATGTGTGTGTTTGTACGTCGGTGATATACGGTCGCTGACTAAATACGGCGACCGCTGGCCGCAGTCTGATGCGAAGTGGTGCGAACACACAAACACACATTTGACTTTATCCGGCACATTAGCTTCATATATAAAATACTCTGAGGCTGGAAGTTTGTGTAAAACACTTTGCTCCACTGTGCAGCCACGAACAGCACACTTGTCCCTCTGCGTTGACATAATACCGCTTTTCCTCCCTCGCCTGCACTCTCACATTTTATAGGGACAAGGTGGAGCTAAGGTGGAGCTCTCGAAGTAAACTTACTGGTGGGTGGTAACATTCGCGGTGAAATGCGCATGCTGCCGTCATAAGCGCAGGGAATTCAACATTGCGTGTTTTATCGCCTATACTTCCACTAAGAGGGACCACGAAAAAAGGACTGGGTATTCTTTTTCCACACTTTGGCGACTGGTAGGGCCTCCAGAGTCACAAATATAAGTATTGAAATGGTTAAAAAGTTGATTTTGCATAATATGTCCCCTTTAAACATTTTTCTTTAACCTCTGAAATCAGAGGCTACGACGCCACACAGTGAGCGTGAGATAGACGTTAGTGTAACACAGTGTTATTTTATTGCTAAAACTTTTGTTTTGTTTTCATTTTCCAGTTTATTGTGAGTCTTTCTGCTAGATATTGTTTTTTCCAATTTACTGTGAATGCACCGCAGGACTGGCAGCTTCGGTTAGCGAGGGAGAGAACTTTCTTCACTTCTTCTGAGAGTCCGAATGAGAAACGACTGGGGAAAAAAACACAGTTTTATCACTGAAAATGTTTTTTTGTAAGTTGTAAAGTGATATGGTTGAGTCCTGTGATGGTTAAGCCAAGGAGAGTATAATTTTGTTGAAGAATATCCTGGTGAGTGTTAAATGTATGCGTTTAGCAGCCTGTCTCTCGAATGTATGAACAAATAGTGTGAATCAGTGTACACTTTAAACTATAAAACCAGTCAGGATATGCTATTTTCTTGTGGAGAAGTGATTGTTCTAAGCTGCAAATGAGTTGTTCGCTGTGTTTGCAGTGAAGAGCTTAGCGAGCACACCTACTCATGTTTTTTTTTAAGCATGAGCACTGCACGTGAGCTAACACACGCTGTGTGGAGTGATGTTGTGAACCCGGTATAAGTTTGATATGCACTTTTATTTGTTTCATTGGTCATTTATTGTGTTATTAATTTGTTTTTGGATAAAAATGTTTATTGTTATTGGCCAGTAACTATGACAACTTGAAGTAAAACAGCATTTATGACTTAAAGATATTCTTTATTATTTTGAAATCCAAACGCAGGTAATTCATTTTAGGTGGATTATTCATTTTATTTTGCACATTGAGTAATTGCTCTGCATGGTTTGTGCAGGCTGGTTTTTCCGTTGATAGAATCGTTTTAAAGAATGAACAGTGCTATCCATGGACTGGATTCTGCCTGAAGAGTCTGCAAAGGACGTTCTGGATCTAATGGCCACTAGGTCCGGGCGGATCGATCTAAAATATCGATAGTATCGATACTAACGTTGGTAATGGGTATTGATCGATACTTGTGTGATGAGATCGATTCTTCACTGTTGTGGCTGCGTGATGGCAGAGCGGAAGAGGAGCGCTGTTTGGAGGTTTTTTACAGCAGTAAATCAAACCACTGCAACCTGCGATGTTTGCGATGTTGTTAATTACAAATGCAGATTACCACCTCAAAAGGGAAATTTAAGTTTTAAGTTTTCTATAAGCATTTCTGAATTACTTAATAATAAGTATTTTTATTTTTATGACAGTAATTGCAACATACCTGATGTAGATCATTTGGCTAAATTATGCTCTGTTTGTTCAATGTGAGCCACCGTACCTGGAGGTGTGTCTGAGCCAATCACAGGCCCCCTAGTCTGTCTGTTCCACAACACTGTATGCTAACGTTGCTCGGTCTCGATCGGTTACTGGTTCATCAATAAACCAGGTTTGCATAGAAAGTCAGCGTGATCCTTGACTCACACACATACACAGAAACAAGACACGTTTCTTCACCTGAGAAAGGATTTTCTCCAAGGCAGGTCAGTTAGTAAGAAGCTCAATAAAACAGAAAAATTTAAAAGTTTTCAGTCAAATGTGCATATTGATGATGCATTCACTTAATAAATTATGATACATTGGTCTCCCCTACACAAAAGTAGATGGTAGTAGTAAAAAGTATCGGTATTGGTATCGGTATCGGCAATACTGGCCCTGTATTTACTTGGTATTGGATCGAAACCAAATTTTGCAGTATCGCACAGCCCTAATTGGCCACCTGCTTTCCAGGAGGGTGGTAGGACAAGACTGTATGAAATGAACATGGCAAAAAATTGGATATTCTTATGTTGAAGGACAAAATGTATGTAACCCATACATTTTGGGTTGCATACATTTGTTATCATTATTGGCCGATTTCGATATCGATCCGACACGATATCGATCGATATCATGTCGGATCGATATCGTGTCGGATCGTTATTATTTTTATTATAATAACAATAATAACAATTATTATTATTATTGTTATTATTATTTTATTATTATTATTGTTATTAATAATAATAATAATAATAATAATAATAACACATGGTTTTTCTCATACCTACTGTTGCTGACTATTGTTCTCTGTTTGAGTAATATCACTTGATCAAGCCTATTCTAACATTCCACACTATAAAATAAGTCATTAAAGTATGTATGATTTGTGCTGATATCGTGTCGGATCGAAATTGATATCAGCCAATACTCAAGGCTGCAATATCGGTATTGTATTGGATTCTCTCCTTTCAGGATCTGCATTTAACCTCTCCCTGTATCCTCTTTCTGCACTTGTCATCTTTGCCAGATCTGCCTTTAGCTGACAAAACAAAAAGTAAGTACATGAAGAGCATAAGTACACTGAAAAGTATAAAGTATAAATGCAACACTTTTGTTTTTGCTCCTATTTTTAATGAGCTGAACTCAAAAATCGAAAAACAAAATAACCATTCCTCTTAAATAGTGTTCACAAATCTGTCCAAATCTGTGTTAGTAAACAAGACTCCTTTGCCGAGATAATCCATCCCACCTCACAGGTGTGTCATATCAAGATGCTGTTTAGATAGCATGAATATTGCACAGGAGTGGCCACAATAAAAGGCCACTCTGAAATGTGGAGTTTTGCTTTATTGGTGGGGGGGGGTCTGGGGGGGGTCAGAAAACCAGCCAGTATCTGGTGAGACCACCATTTGCCTCAATACAGCAAATTCCAGTGTCACGGTGAAATGTCATTCACTGCACTATTCCCACACAATTCCACAAAAATTCAGTTTTTCGTAAATGTATTGGTGCAAATATATGTTACACTTATCTACCAGTAGGGGGCACCAAGCAACTGGTGTATGTTTATAAGCTCTGGTTACAATAAAGTAGAATAGAGGACGTGAATGAATCAGCCACAAACCTGTCTCCGTAGCTCTGTCTGTGTTTGTGAAATTGTTAACATCTTACACAATCATTTCATTTCATTTTATTTATCAGGACAGTGTACAATTACATTATGCATAAAACGGCAGAGATGCTTGTAACAGACTGTAGCTTAGTAGCTAATTTCCATCTGTGGTCCAAAGGGGAAAGGGTTCAAAGTGCAAGATATATATAGTGCAAGTTAATACACCATTCAAATACATTATCAAAACTGACAGCATACGTACAGCATACATCCTGATATGATCTAAAAAAGCACAACTCAGCACACAACTAACACTCAGATAAGGTGCAACCTTCATCGTGCATACAGTGCATAAGTCAATCACGTATCAATAATCTCATTAAATCACTTAAATCACAGATGCATACATCTCTGGTTATCTAAAAACCATGTTTTTGCTTCTCTTGCAAATGAAGTGAGTGAATTCAAGCTCAGCAGCTCAGATGGGAGCTTGTTCCACTATTTCACAGCTTTTGAAGTAAAGGCAGATTGGGCGAAGGCTGTCTTACATTTTGGGACACTAGACTGCCCTCTAATGGTACCTCTGGTCACTCTAGTGGCCGTATCTGAGGTCCGGTGGACAAAATCTTTGAGTGGAGATGGAACCAAGTTGTGAACAATTTTGTAGACCATTTGGATATATGAAAGAGAGATAAAATCGATAAAATTAAGCATGTTGTATTTGTTTTGAAAGCTGCAGTGATGGTATTGTTGACCTTTTTGTCCAGGATTTTAAGGGCGTGTTTGTAGATGGATTCTAATGGTTTAATGGTTGTTTTATTAGCTTGAGACCAGCTGGTAATACAGTAAGAGAAGTGGGACATGATCATTGCATTTAAGTAGCTTTTAGCCGCCTTAACGTAGAGCGAATTTCATATACTTTTGAAATTGGCTAGATTATACTTAAGTGTTTTTGTCATGTTTTTGATGTGTTTTTTGAAGTCGAGGGAGGGGCCAAGCATGAGTCCTGGGTATTTGTATTATGTTACAGTTTGTATAGGTTTCCCATTGATAGTGACAGTAGGGTAAACATCATATTTCTGTTTGTTGGTGAAATACATGACTGCGGTCTTTTCGATGTTCAAATAACATTACATTATTTAGTATCATTTAGCAGACGCTTTTATCTAAAGCAACTTACAAAAAGTGCATTTAAACCTTTGGGTACAAACAAGAGCTAGAAGTAAGTAAGAGCTTCAAGAAAGCCAAACTACAAAGTGCGAGTCATAAGTGCGATGTATAAGCAAGTGATTTCTTTTTTTTTTTGGTCGTCGTCTTAGTGGAGGTAGAGTCGGAAGAAATGGGTTTTTAGTCATTTAAGCCAAGGAGAAAAGTTCCTGGGGTCATGACAAAATCAGCTCTAAAGGAAAAGTACAGTAGTTGAGTCTTTACTTTCATCTTTATGACAGTGACCAAACATAAATCATGAGAGACACAAATGTCTGTTGCCTCTTTATATCGAAAATAAATAATACATTTCATACAGGTACATTATCATATGAGACTGTATGTTTGTGTATTTGTCTTTGTTTAGGGCCTCAGCTTTTTCCACAGTTTGCATTAACCCACTTTAATCCCTGATTGTGGACTACTGTCCAATCCAAAGCCACTCTGTCATCAATAAGATGCAAGACTGGGAATGTGATACTGTAGCCTTTATAAGGTACTTTATCTTTAGCTCTGTCTCATTCTCTTCTCAGCCCAGTGAAACATTATGACTTCACTTGCTTTATTGTCTTTGCTTTACTTTGCTGTCAGTGTCCTCACTTTAACTGATAGCTCACTTTCCAGCATCACCACTGCAGCTGCACCAGCAGCCTCAAAGTGCACTCTTCTAAACGGCTTCCAGCCAGGCTTTGTGGTCCAGGGGGACTATGTCATCGGTGGGATTTTCCCCATTCATTTTAATCTGAAAATGCCAGACCTTAACGGCACCTACAGACCAGCACCAATAAATTGCAATAGGTGAGTTTCATAGATGATAGTGGGAGCATTTGATTTACTCTTTCGTGTGAATTATGTCTAATTTTGCACTCTTAATTTAAAATGGACTGAATGTAATTATAATCATTAGAGTTTTTAACTGAACCGACAACATTCATCTGTATCAGCCACAGAATTGATCCCAGGGCTTTCAGGTGGGCTCAGACTATGAGACTGGCAGTGGAGGAGATAAACCAGAATCCAGTGCTGTTGCAGAATCACACTCTGGGCTACAAAATCTTTGATTCATGTGGATATCCACTGACAGGACAGAGAGCTGTTTTATCGATGCTGAACGGAGTGAGTGAGGAAAACTCTTCTATGTGCACAAATGCCTCATCACTCCTCGCTGTGATTGGGGCTGCTGGATCTTCTCAGTCTATTGTTGTGTCAAGAATCCTGCAAACATTTAGGATCCCCATGGTAACAGTGACTTGTATTTATATCAATCATCACAAAAATATTCTTCTTTTCTTTTCTCAGTAACACTGCACTCTGTTTTTACACAGATCAGCTACGCTTCTTCATGTGCATGTTTGTCAGACAGACAAAAATATCCAACCTTCTTCAGAGTAGTTCCTAGTGATGACGACCAGGTAAAATGTAAAACATGTTGTCAGTTATTGTTTTCAGTCAAAGCTCAACACATTTACTACTCTGCCATCAGAAATAAGTATTACAACTGCCTTTAAAGCTTTAAACTGTCAATAATAATGTCAATAATAATGATAATCCTTTATTGTTATAATCCTCATTATTGATGTTTGGTGATGTTTTTTTCCTTGTAAATCTTTCTGCTTGTTTAAGAGTCTTACAGCACTGCTTACATTTTATTAAGATGGAACAATGCTTATATGTATCGTCCCTATCCAATAATACATCAATATTTCTTTGTTGTGCCAAACTTCCATGTTTTATCATTTACAGAATACAGACATGTTATAACAGGGTACAACACCAAATCATTTATGAAGATATTGCTTTTGATTTATGAAAGTTTTTTTTAATGTCTGTGACATGAAACTGAGTGAGTTGATTGTCTTTTTCTGTTGAGCCCAGGTGAAAGCCATCGCACAGCTGCTGGTGCACTTTAACTGGACTTGGGTCGGGCTACTGCGAGGAGACAATGATTATGGCCGCTTTGCTGCAAAAGGTGTACTGAGAGAATTACAGGACACCAAAGTATGTGTAGCGTACCAAGAAATTATTCCTCTGCTCTACACTCGCCAGGCGGGACTAAGGATCATGAAGGTATGAAAACACTGTGGGCAATGTTGACTTCTACCTTTAAATGTTAAGTGGTCTGTACTTATATAGAGCTTTTCTAGTGTTGATGACCACTCAAAGATGCTTTACACTACAGTTTTTGTCATTCAACCATTCACATAAATTCAAACATCTACATATTGCAATCTATGTGATGCACATTCTTTTTTTTTTTATCACACATCTTTCATACACACTGCTGGCACAGTAATGTGGGGTTCAGTGTCTTGCCCAAAGAAACATCAGCATGTAGACTCATGGAGCCAGGAATCAACCCCTCAACCTTTCAGTTGGAAGACAGTTCACTCTACCACTGACCCTCCATTGCTCTTTTAATGTGTTCTTACTACAAGATAAAATAATAACAGCCTCTAGGGGCTGGGTAGAGTGGTGATTTGATGCTATAGAAAATTAAATTAAGTTTTTATAGTGTAAATGAGTTTCTGTTAAAGACACTTTGTGCTGTTAACACATATTAAGACATGGAGCCATTAAAGCTCCTATTTGTGGACCTACTGTGGTCATTAAATTTAGACACTCCAGGAGAAAACTGTCTCACTTTCATCCATTTATCTCATCAGATCCAGAAAGGAGAAGACAGTCATGACATGAATTGTAACTCTGTAACCATGTATAAAAAAACCTTTCCCAAGAACATCACTTAACTATGTCCACAATAGGTCAGTACATGTGCTTTCAATCAAAAAACAACAAAATGATCAAAATTGTAAAACACCAGACAATGTCCAGAAAATTAAGAACTCATAACAAGAGGAAGATGAATAATGTCACAGGTGGAACTATTGGGGCAGAGCAGAAAATCTCAATGTGTGAAGTCAAGTGACAATGTTAGTATCAATGTACAACAGGAAATGATGAATCAAGTAAACAAAAACATGACCTGACTTTGGTAAACAAGTATTTTCTTCAGAATGAATAGAATAGATTTGAAACTTTTTTTGAAATTTGTCTGACACCAAGTGGTGACATACTTTTTTACACACACACAAGACATTAAAAAAGACCTAAACAAAAATACACAAGGAAAAAGTATACCAAATAAAACCTGAGTAAACAACACACATTGATACATAAAAGAAATAAAAGGACCAGGGGCAGATCATTATGGAGTAACTGAAATTCTTTTGCTGTTGAGGGTTGAAATATCTAATTACACAGTCTATAGAAATTCTAGTTGTTGTCACTGTGGACATCTGGGTTTTTCTTTATGTCAATCAGTTTTGTTTTTGTCTCCTTGTACAACCCTGTTATCTACATTATCTGACCCTCTGTAAAGGTGATGCGTAGCTCTACTGCAAAAGTGGTGTTGGTATTTGCAGTCGAGGGGGAGATGGCACCTTTCTTGAGAGACTACATGACTCAGAACATCACTGGAATCCAGTGGGTGGTGATTGAAGCCTTGGTCACAGCATCAGTCTTTTCAGGGAGAGAGTATTACCCTTACTTGGGAGGAACCATTGGGTTTAACATCAGAAAAGGTCATATCTCCAGACTGGGTGACTTCCTGCAGACAGTAAACCCTAAGAGATATCCTGACAATGTGCTGGTGCGTGAGCTGTGGGAGTCTCTGTATGGTTGCAGTCCTTTTCCATCCTCTGTCACCCAGATGGCGCCGTGCTCAGGGCAGGAGTCTCTGCTGGAACAGCACTCAGCCTACATGAATACATCCAGCCCCAGAATCTCATATAATGTGTATAAGGCTGTATATGCCATTGCTCATTCCCTGCACAACCTCCTTCTCTGTCAGCCAGGGAGGGGGCCTTTCCAGAACAACTCATGTGCTCAGAGCAACAACATACACCCTTGGCAGGTACTGTATAATCCACTATTTCTGAAGTGGCAACCTGTTTGCCGCTCTTGCAGGAAGTGAAGTTTCTGTACTCGTGCTACTCGTGAGGCAATAAACTCCAAAGAAAATCCATGAAGGAAACGAGGCAGACGTAATAGAAAGTGCAGCGATTTATTGTCACTCTGTAATCCACATTGAACAAAAATAAGTCGTCAAGCAAAATTCTTGGTATAAGGTCTGTCACCTAAAACTAATTGACAGGAAAAAATAAGTGTTTCAATGCCTAAATGAGAGCTACGGTCAGAAAATTGTTGCTCCCGTCCTGCTGCGAAACTTAATTAGATGCAGAGATGCCGACAGGTGCCCACATGGCTCATTTACTGCAGTTTACTACAACAAGCTGTGCTTTACGGCAGTACCAGTTTGTGATAGCAGGACAAAATAAGAGCATAATAAAACGTATTATTATTATTATTATTGATTAATTATTATAAATTAAAGCAAAATAGGTTAAGCACAAAAAATGCAAACATAAGCCTTATATTTTCTATGGCTCTAACAATTTCTTTACCATTACACACTGTGGGTCAAAGCCCAATGTACCCAAAGTCATGTAACATACTGTACATACGACAGACCTAGGTTCTGTGTTCTAAAAAAATCTAAATATATTTAAATCTCAATGAAATATGATTATGAATATTTTTAAATTGTTAATTGTTCCATTGGAAACACAGCACTGGACTTCTCACTTATGGCCAAGAAGATAATTAGAATTATTTCTGATCAATATTGACATTGATTGACTTAGCAATGTGGGTAAACATGTTTTAATTTCCATGTGATGTGTTCACCGTTCTGTTACATTTCTACTGCTGTACAAATTTAGGCTGTGAATTTTTACGGGCCTTAAACCTCAAAACTCTGAAGACTGAACACCTTGTTTAGTGCAATTCAGTGATTCATTGTGTGCATTTCCTAACTTTCAAGCTGCAACAATACCTCCAGGAAGTGAACTTTCAGATTGCTGGTGAGGAGGTGGACTTTGATGCCAAGGGCGACTCTGTACCCTATTATGATATCATCAACTGGCAGAGAGGCACAGAAGGAAACATCGAATTTGTCACTGTGGGTTTGTTTGATGGAACCAAGTCTGTTGGAGAGGAGCTGTTGATCCAGGAGGACAGGATAATGTGGGCAGGACATCAGAGTGAGGCAAGCTGCTCACACTGTGTTTTTACCTTCATCAGATGCCAACTGTTGAAGTTCTGTAGGTTGAGATGGAGGTAAGTCAGGTGGAAGGAACAGACTGGATCTGATACAGGGTCATTTGTTTTCATACACAACAGAGATTCAAAGCCCGGCTGTGATGTGATTGGTGACCTACTATCCACTGTTGCTTTCCTCATGGATCTTTCTTTATGGAATGGAAGAGTGAATGGTTGTTTGTCTCTGTATGCTGGTCTCATGACCCGTCCTGGGTCTGACTCCGCCTGTTGTCTTATGTCAGCTGGGATTGGCTCTGGCTCCTCGTGACCCTCGTGTGCAGGATATAGCAGTGGACAATGAACATGACATTAAATGCTTCTCATAGATCTACAGCTAAATATATTTAACTGAACTACAGGTTATGGAATAGCTTTTGGGCAAGAACCCAGTTCTCAGTGTACAGCTTGTAACCATGTGACCATCAAAAGGTTGTTTGATGGCTATCATACCTGTAAATTAGACTGACATCTGCAGACCAAATATATCTAATCAACATAAAACTCAAAACACTGTGTTAAACACACTTGAGAAACTAGAAGTAACAAATACTTTACTGACACATGGTTTTGAGGAATGTTCCACCTGTCAATAGATTAACCAATGAAATTGACCAATATCAGCACATGGTCTTTCCACTCTAGGTGCCAGTGTCTGTGTGCAGTGCCAGTTGTCTTCCAGGCTCCCGGAAGGCTGTCCGTCGTGGGGAGCCTATCTGCTGCTTTGACTGTGTACCATGTGACAGCGGCAAAATTAGCAATCAGACAGGTGAGTTTGAGCTGAACAATAAAAAGTCAAAGCAAATCCATTCTTACAATTGTAGTACAGAAGTAATGCAATACTGAACATTGTTGATACTTTCTTCCTTTTAGACTCAGTAGATTGTACAATTTGTCCTGAGGACCTCTGGACAAATAACGACAGAACAGCCTGCATCGCCAAGAAAGTGGAGTACTTGACCTTTGATTCATTGGGAATAGCCCTGACAGTGATGTCTGTGGTGGGCGCCTGCTTCACTCTGGCTGTCTGTGGGGTCTTTTTCTGTCACAGACACACAGCCATCGTCCGTGTGAATAACTCCGAGCTCAGTTTCTTCATACTGTTTGCACTAACTCTGTGTTTCCTCTGTTCTCTGCTTTTCATTGGAAAGCCAACATATTGGTCCTGCATGCTGCGCCACACTGCCTTTAGCATCTCATTTTCAATGTGTATTTCCTGCATCCTGGGGAAGACCCTGGTGGTACTGGCTGCATTCACTGCCACCAGGCCAGGGCAAAACATTATGAAGTGGCTGGGGCCTAAGCATCAGAGGACCATTATCTCCAGCTGTACTCTGGTTCAGGTGGTTATCTGTGCTGCCTGGCTCATTGATGCTCCCCCGTTTCCATCCAGAAATACACAATATGAACATTCAAAGATCATAGTGGAGTGTAGTGTGGGCTCTAGCCTGGCCTTCTGGTGTGTTCTTGGATATATTGGTCTACAGGCCTGTCTGTGCTTTGTATTGGCTTTTCTGGCTCGAAAGTTGCCGGGAAACTTCAACGAAGCCAAGTTCATCACATTCAGCATGCTGATCTTCAGTGCTGTGTGGCTAGCATTCATCCCTGCTTATATCAGCTCCCCTGGAAATTATGCAGATGCAGTTGAGTCATTTGCCATCTTGGCCTCCAGCTTTGGTTTATTGTTCTGTCTGTTTGCTCCAAAGAGTTACATTATTTTACTGAAGCCTGAAAAGAATACAAAACAGCACCTGATGGGGAAAGAAACTAAATGATGAAACACACATTAACCCAAAGTTATTGAATCAGTAACAATTGGACTTCTATATTTATTTCAGTGACTTATAGATAACTAGCCACTTAAGAAAAACATGTTTGTTATTAAATGTTGTTTTGATATTGATATTTTTTTACAGACTCTGTAGTGACAAGTGTGCAAAACTGAGACTCGAGTGTCAGTGGCTAACATTGTTGCCACACAGCAAGATGGTCTCTAGTTTCTAAATCTAAATCTTATACTTCATTAAACCCCTTAGGGAAATGATTTCTCTGCATTTGACCCATCCTAGAATTAGGAGCAGTGGGCTCCTGGGCTACATTGAGTAGCGCCCAGGGAGCAATGGGAGTTGGGTACCACTTGGCCACAGGCTGCCCTGCCCTTTGAATTCTGGTTCGGTCAAGAGCCTTTGTGTGGTGAAATTATCTCTTACACATCTCGCAAGAATAGTGAACAGAAAAAACAGCTGCAAGCTCTGACTGACTCTATTCTCAAACTGGATGAACAATATGCCACAGACCCCTCCCAGGAGCTTTTACAAAAAGAGATTATATAAACCTACAGTCTGTATTTAATCTATTACCTACAAAGACAGCAGAACGCTTGATCTTACACTCACGTGGTCTATTATAGGAATTTGGTGACAAAAAGAGTCGGCTATTGGCACATCAGCTCTTAAGCTGATGTGCCAATAGCCGACTCTTTTTGTCGCCAGGCAGCTTCTTGGCTGATTCCTCAAATCAGAGACAGGTCAGATAACCTTGTCTCTGACCCCCGAGACATAAACAAAGTTTTTGAGACCTTTTACACCTCCCTTTATAAATCTAACCAGCCCCACTTAATGGTCAGGCCCCTTCATCCCTGAAAGACCTAGTCTTACCTTATCACCCTAATAGACAACTTAGGTCACAAAATACAGGTTTACTTGTGGTTCCCAGAGTCTGTAAGAGCAGAATGGGAGGCAGAGCCTTCAGTTACCAGGCTCCTCCTCTCCTGTGGAACCAGCTTCCAATGACAGTCGGGTGGCGGAGCTTAAAACTTTCCTTTTTGATAAAGCTTATAGTTGGAGCTGGTTCAGGGAAACCTGGACCATCTCTTAGTTAGGCTGCTATAGACCTAGACTGCTGGTGGATTTTCCTGTGGTGCACGCACATTCACTCTCTCACACTCAGGCAGAGGTGGCAAAAGTACTCATATTCTGTATTTAAGTAGAAGTACAGTTACATGTGTAAAAAAATACTCTGGTAAAAGTAGAAGTACTGATTCAACTCCTTTACTCAAGTAAAAGTAATAAAGTACAGGCTCTGAAATGTACTTTCAAAGTAAAAGTCAGTCAGTCAGTCATCATCTACCGCTTTATCCTCAACCAGAGGGTCGCGGGGGGTGCTGTGCCAATCTCAGCTACATCGGGCGATAGGCGGGGTACACCCTGGACAGTTCGCCAGTCCATCGCAGGGCCACACACAGATAGAGACAAACAACCATTCACTCTCACACTCACTCCTATGGTCAATTTGGAGTGTCCAATTTACCTAATCCCCACATTGCATGTTTTTGGACTGTGGGAGGAAGCCGGAGTACCCGGAGAGAACCCACGCACACACGGGGAGAACATGCAAACTCCATGCAGAAAGGCCCTTGTTCCAACCGGGGCTCGAACCCGGGTCTTCTCGCTGCAAGGCAAGAGTGCTAACCACTACACCACCGTGTGGCCCTTCAAAGTAAAAGTAAAAATAAATTTTTGCCGTTAATGAAACACAATACATCCTTTGATAATTTTGTTAACCAAAAAAGTTCAGACAGAGTAATCAAGATTGAACTGACCAAAGGTACTGCATGAGCATCTGGATAACTGTTAACAGCTTTGGTACTCTGAATACTATAGGTTGTTTTCTTTTTCCACTGCAGCACAACCAAACTGTAATCAGTAATAGTTATGACCAGTAAGCCATATTGGATGTTTACACTCTTAATAACAAAAGACCAATGTTATTTTCTACCTTTTTATTTTTCTCTGTACTGAAAACGTACTGAACCGTGACCCCAAAACATACAACAGGATCAAACATTACAAACAAAAGGCAATGAATGCACTTTAAAGTCAACAATATTTGTATAGATGTATTTGTAACATGTTACAGATTAATCAGGTTCTCCTGTTCTGCTCTGTTGTTCACAATAAAACAAATCAACTGCTTCTGTGACATATCTCTACAACAGATGTAACCATGGCATGAATATGATCCCATGGAACATTACAC